>NW_026057577.1:23903473-24021528 GCF_023721935.1 Panthera uncia | reverse complement strand
ATATATACATATATATACATATATACATATATATGTATATATATGTATATATATATATGTATACACACACACACAATGGAGTGTTACTCGGCAATCAAAAAGAATGAAATCTTGTCATTTGTAACTACGTGGATGGAACTAGAGGGTATTATGCTAAAGGAAATTAGTCAGAGAAAGACAAGTATCGTATGACTTCACTCATGTGAGGACTTTAAGGCATACTTATTTTAAAAATGCTCCAACGAACTCTTCAATGTATAAACAGCAGTGGAATTATCCCTTCACCAAAGGATAACATCTAGTTTTCTATCCAATAACATCCAGTTATTGTCCAGTAATATCTATTTCCTCTACACTATTTCAAATTTCGCACCTCTGACTGATCAGATTTGGAAATGGTTTCTCAGGATTCCATAAAGTGTGATGAATCTATCTAAAACACAAATAGAGGAAAAGGTACTTGTGGTAGTGACTATAGTCCAGAACTTAGCTCATATCCCTCCAGACGGGCAGTATCAGCAAAGTTTTCTTACTCTGCACTTAGTGCAAGTTTCTCATTCTGCCTATCTGGCTGTCTCTGGCTGTGCTCACTGCAGCATCTCTCTCCCTCACACTTGAAAGTGCACTGGGAAAACTTCCAATGCTGGTGACTATGCCAGGTCAGCAGTCCAGTTGCTCTTGCTGACACTTTTATGGCCTAAAAATCAACATAGGTATTGGGCAATAAAATGCCCCTGGATGTCACCCTCAGACTTCTCTGACAATCCAACTCTCATAAAACTCCAGCTGGCTGGCTATTCATTTTGCTCTTATGGATTCTATCGCCTAAAAATCAAAGTCAAAATTTTTATCAGTGGAAGCTTTGAAGTGAGGGAATGTTGAGTATTTTCTATACCTTAGCAATTGGCATGGGGGTTTTATCCTTGGTCCTAATTACCAACTTAGAGCTAGTGTTGCATGCTGCCTAACAGCAAGATAAAATTATATGCTGGGATTTGAAGGAAAGATAATTTGTACTTTCCCCCATCCCCAAGTTTCATCCCAGGAAATGCATATTTTAATGCAGGAAATTATTATGTTGCACAGCATAGAGGATTGCACAGCATCAGGTAGTTGTGAATAATGCTGCAAGGAACATGGGAATGCAGATATACTGTTTTTACTTCCTTTTGATAAATACTGAGAAACGGCAATGCTGTATCATATAGTAGTTCTAGTTTAAAATTTTGAGGAACCTCCATACTCTCTTCCATAGTAGATACACCTATTTACATTTCCACCATCAGTGCACAAGAATTCCTTTTTTCTCCACACCCTCACCAACAGTTGTCAGTTCTTGTCTTTTTGAAGATGGCCATATTAACAGGTATGTATGAGGTGACATTTCATTGTGTTTTTGATTTCCAGTTCCTTGATGATAAATGATGCTAAGTACCTTTTCATGTGCTTGTTGGCCATTTGCATTTCTTCTTTGAAAAAATTCAGTTCCTCTGCCCATTTTCAAATCAGAATTTTTTTTTTTGCTACCGAACTGTGTGAATTCCAATATATTTTAGATATTAAGTGCTTACCAAATATATGATTAGCAAACTTTCTCTACCATTCTACAAATTGTCTTTTCATTTTAATACAACTGAGTTGATTTCGTGTGTGGTGTAACAGGGATCCAGTTTGCCCAACATCATATATTGAAGACTGTATCCTTTACCAATTGTATATTCTAGTAGTCTTTGCATTTCTGTACCTCCCTCACAAGGTGAACCCTTCTGCTTCCCTCTATGTGTGTGTCTCATTCCGTCCTCCGTATGTGAGCAAAAGATGATGGGGGATGACATATTTGCAGACAGCCTCAGGTTTACATGATGCCAGCTTGCATCCGCAAGTATGCTCTATATATTATATCTACATAAAGATAAGCTAGCCCTTCTTTTGTAATATTTAGACAATACACTGGTTGTCTGGCCAAATCCTGATCATATTACCCTTGTTAGGTTTTTAAATTTTTTCTTTTCAACGTTTTTAATTTATTTTTGGGACAGAGAGAGACAGAGCATGAACGGGGGAGGGGCAGAGAGAGAGGGAGACACAGAATCGGAAACAGGCTCCAGGCTCCGAGCCATCAGCCCAGAGCCCGACGCGGGGCTCGAACTCACGGACCGCGAGATCGTGACCTGGCTGAAGTCGGACGCTTAACCGACTGCGCCACCCAGGCGCCCCTTCCCTTGTTAGGTTTGATAGAATATGATTGACATCCCGTCAGGGAAGGGAAATTTTCAAAGGAAATTGTGTGTACTTACAAGAAGGTGGAAATGATCCTCAGCAGATAAAAGAGTGAATGTTTCTTATGGGAAGAAAAAGAGAAGCTCTAAAAGCAAATGAATCAAGGACTGACATGACCTCATGCAAACCAGTTCTTTTCTTTGACCCTAAACTCCATCAAGTAAACAAAAGACCTCTCACATGTGATAGAAATTCCAGTGGATAAACAAAAATATGTACGTGCTTAGCACACCAAGCATTCTTTGCTTTGCGCTGGCAGTCTCTGATTACAGAAAATTCATGCTTATGAAGTGAAAATAAAATATTAATAATTGTCAACATTTATATAGTATTCATTATTTGCTACATTCTGTTCTAAGTGCTACACATATATTAACTTATTTAACCTTCCCAACAACCCTGTGATGAAGCTATTATTAATATTGCTAGTTAAGAGGTTAGTAAACAGCAGAGCTAGAATTGAGACTCAGTCACTGTCTGCTGCGGAATGTGATCACCTCTCCCCATGCTTCCTTTATCTCAGTATGTAGTTGGCTCACAATATGACTTTTCAGAATGGGGAGTACACAACAAAATATAGGCATTATAACAGAAAAGCCTTGTATATTTTCTTTTTTCTTAATCATGAAACACTACCCTTCTCTGGGTAAACTTTAAGGAACGATTTTAATTCTCTTTAAAAATTTCTCTACCTTGGGGTGCCTAGGTAGCTCATTTAGTTAAGCATCTGATTTCAGCTCAGGTCAATATCTCAGTTCATGGATTCAAGCCCGACGTCAGGCTCCACACTAGGAACCTACTTGGGATTCTCTCTCTCCCTTTCTCTTTGTCCCTCCCCCACTCATGCTTTCTCTTTCTCAAAATAAGTAAACCAAAAAATTATTTAAAAATTTCTCTATTAGCACATTTGGTTTCGTAACAGCTGTGTTTCTTATCTTTAGGGTATTCTTAAGATACTGCTCACTTCCTTTTTTTAATTTCACGTGTTATAGGTACTCTGATGCATTCAATCTTTGAAAGGCCAGAAAGTGTTTGCTATTTAAGAGTTGCTTAACCATGGGAAGAATCTTAGTTCTATATACCCCTTCGCTAGAGATGAAAGGTTTTGAGGAGGTTAACACTTTCTTCACTGCTGTTTCACAGGAATAATAATTTGGGTGCCTATCCTGTACCAGGCCCCGTGGTGAATACTTTTTCACCTCTATCATCCCCTTAGTCAGAGGTATAGAATCAGCTCTCCATAAGCAAAGGCTATTCTGTGTACACACATAATTGTATGTCTTGTTATCAAAGGGGTTCTCAGGCCCTCTTTCATCATCATCACAGGCAGAATTCTCTTAATTGAGCGCAAGTCCTCTAAGTGGGTCTCTGAAATAGGCGGAAAGTAATTTTCTGCTGAATTAAGCAAGGTTGTAAACTCAAAGAGGATAGCTCCCTATAAAGGCTTATGGGATTGCAAATCAATGTAAACAATTTACTTCAAAGGCCTCTGCCTGATTTGGCATTTAATGGGGAAATGTGCCTCAATAGTACTTCTAAAGCTTAAATAAAATTGTCATATTGATTCTCCACATTTTGACATTTCTAATTATTATAATAATTTGACAGATTTTTGGGAATGCGAGCTGGTGCAGCCACTCTGGAAAACAGTATGGAGGTTCCTCAAAAAACTGAAAATAGAACTACCCTACAACCCAGCAACTGTACTACTAGGCATTTATACAAGGCATACAGGTGTGCTGTTCTGAAGGGACATATGCACCCCCATGTTTATGGAAGCACTAGCAATAATAGCCAAAGTATGGAAAGAGCCCAAATGTCCATCGATGGATGAATGGATAAAGAAGATGTGGTACACACACACACACACACACACACACACACACATGATGGGGTATTATTCGGCAATGTAAAAGAATGAAATCTTGCCGTTTGCAACTACATTGATGGAACTGGAGGGTATTATGCTAAGTGAAATTAGTCAGAGAAAGACGAAAGTCATATGACTTCACTCATATGAAGACTTTAAGAGACAAAACAGATGAACATAAGGGAAGGGAAACAAAAATAATATAAAAACAGGGAGAGGGACAAAACAAAAGAGACTCATAAATATGGAGAACAAACTGAGGGTTACTGGAGAGGTTGTGGGAGGGGGGATGGCTAAATAGGTAAGGGGCACTAAGGAATCTACTCCTGAAATCATTGTTGCAGTATATGCTAACTAATTTGGATGTAAATTTTAAAAAAATTTTTTAAAAATGAAGTCTCCAAAAAAAAGACATAGGGTACTGAGTAACATTACTCTATTTTTCTTTTTACTAACTTACTCTAATACTGTATTAAAGAACATACATGAAATTTCCCTATTCTAAAGGATATATGCCTATTATAAAGGATAAATACCTATTCTTGCAAATGAAAAGTCCAGATGGCATTATATGGTGTTTTGTACCCTTAAATCAAATATTTTTTCTTTAAAATTATTTTCCATATTAAACTAAACAAAAATATTTGAAGTAGCCAATTTATAAAAAAAATTTAAAATGGCATCTATATTATATGTTAAAATCAAATTAAACATACAAAATTATACAAACCTGTTTAAATACTTTTAGGTAGGAGGAAATCTGAGTGTGATTTTTAGAAAGTGTTACTGATCACAGAAGTTAAATTAATGACCCTCTAAATCACCTGCATAGTATCAACACCCATTCTCAAGTAACAAATAGAGGTTTTGAGTAAAGGTCTGACCAACCTACAGGTTAGTTTCTGAATCTAACATTTAATAATTCTACAGAAGTTTTGCTTACCTAGAATCACACTACAATAATATTTGCTGTTTTGAGGACACATTATAAAATAATGAAAACAAACAAATAAGAATACTTCATACTACTACAAAATCCGTATTATGAAGCCTGTAAACAGTGTGTCAGAAAGAGTATAATTTTTCTCATACTTCTCAGCTAAATGTCTACAAGTGTATGCTCACTAGTGACTGAAAAATAAAAGTTAATATGCTGGCATTTTGCAGTATCATGTTTTATAACCTATGATAGTGACTCTATAGTTTAAAATCCACTATTTTCCTTAATGTAGAACCAACAAACCCATGTTTAATTCAGACGGTACCTGAATACCATCTAAAGATGACAGCATTCTTGGGCACCTCTGCCCTAAAGAACTGTAATTTTGTCTTCACATATGGACTACCATGCTTGTGTAAATATTCTTCAAATCAATAACCTGTATTTAATATGTGCAAAAAACAGAGAAATGGGGTTCAAATGCTTTGGCACAGACCTTTTTTCCCTTGTTCTATTACTAAAAAAAAAAAAGTCAGCCATGTGCATTTCAGTTATTTTATTATTGTATCACTACTTTTGACTACACTGAGAAGAATTTTCATGGACCAAGTTTCATGAAACTTTACTCTCAAGTAGATGAGAATAACTGAGACAAATTCTCATTGTGAACATGTTTATAAAATGTCCTTTAAAAAAGACTATTCACACACTTCTAATAACATTCTTTTCTTTAAATTTTGGACTTTAGTATACAAGTTACTACCTCAAAGGACAATGCAAGAAAACTCTTATTTTAATTTTTTATCCCCCTTTCCCCCTATTTCTACACCTCCTTCAACTTCTGCAACCAAACAACCATTCTATACTGTTAAGTGATTTTTTTGTTTCATATGTGTTTCATAAAACATGTATTATTGTATTATGTATATGTATTTTTAATTTTTATGAATGCTAATGGACTTCATAGCTTACTTCGGTTTGTTTAACTCTCCTCACATGAGCACTTAGGTTTTTGTTTTGCTTTGATTTTCATTTTTTTATCATAAAATTTACCTACAGTAAAATGCACAGATCTTAAGAGTACATTTTGATGAGTTTCAATCAAAGCATTAACTTGTATAACCATTACCCCCAATGAGATATAGAATAGTTCCATCACTGCACAAAATTTTCTTTTCACTCCTTTTATCAGTCCTCAATCACTGTTTTTATTTCTATCAATAATATGAAGACAAAATTTGCAAATCAGAAAATAGTTAACATTATTCCAGAACAAGTGAGGAACTGAACAAACTGAATGCTAAAATATCAAACAGTTTATAAGACTTATTCCTGAAATTCTGCAATTGAATTGTATGATATCATGACTTGTTGGAAGAATCTTTTGACAGAACACCTATTTTTAATTGGAAAAATTTACATTTTATACTAGAGAATTAAATTGTGAAGGCCTATGATTTGCATTCAAATATGGTAAAATATTCAAAAGGATTTTAAATAGAATTTATGAGTTTGGGCTTTAGAAAGAAAGGTTTTATCAAAGAAACTTCTAAAGGAGGCTAAAAAGGCCGTACCTGGAAACTACCTGGATTAAAATATTTATATATATCAATAGGGGGAGAATGAAGATTGAGAATATTTACCATTTAGAGAAAAACCTGCTTGGATGTTTCCAGGTGACTCACCAAGGAAAGAATATTTTCTCTATTTAAAAAATATGGTCTTTAGAGAAGGAGTTCATTAAAAATATAAAAGGTT
This sequence comes from Panthera uncia, assembly GCF_023721935.1. NCBI lineage: Eukaryota > Metazoa > Chordata > Mammalia > Carnivora > Felidae > Panthera > Panthera uncia. The sequence goes on along the minus strand of NW_026057577.1, from coordinate 24,014,680 downwards.
TCAAAATTACTAATTACAAAATTGTTTTTTTAATATTTTATTTTTTAAGTAATCTGCACCCAACATGGGGCTCAAACTTATAGCTCTAAGATCAAGAGTCTCATGTTCTCTGACTGACACAGCTAGGTACACCAATAATAAAATTACTTTTTAAAGTATTGGAATCATCTGGCAAAATAAAAATAAAACCTGTTGAAAAAAGGGTCCTTCAGAAAAATGCCTATAACACAGTGTTATAAATAAAGTTTAAAAAATGATTAAAATATGTGCATATGGACCAAAATTAAACATTCAAATTGTGCTATTTCAATGTTAGAAAATCAATGATTCAAAAAAAATTTTGCTTTAATGTACACAAATGTGAGAGAGGAGGGAAGATGGCGGCGTAGGAGGACGCTGGGCTCACCACACGGCCTGCTGATCACTTAGATTCCACCTACACCTGCCTAAAGAACCCAGAAAACTGCCAGAGGATTAGCAGAACGGAGTCTCCAGAGCCAAGTGCAGACGAGAGGCCCACGGAAGAGGGTAGGAAAGGCGGCGAGGCCGTGCGCGCTCCACGGACTGGCGGGAGGGAGCCGGGGCGGAGGGGTGGCTCGCCGGCCAAGCGGAGCCCCCGAGTCTGGCTGGCAAAAGCGGAGGGGCCGGACGGACTGTGTTCCAACAGCAAGCGCGACTTCGCATCTGGGAGGTCATAAGTTAACAGCTCTGCTCAGAAAGCAGGAAGGCTGGAGGACAAAGGGAGGGAGAGCTGCTGAGCCCCCGGACGACAGAGCTCAGTTTGGTGGGGAACAAAGGCGCTCCCAGCGACAGAGCTCAGTTTGGTGGGGAACAAAGGCGCTCGCCAGCGCCATCTCCCTCGCCCATCCCCCAGCCAAAATCCCAAAGAGAACCAGTTCCTGCCAGGGAACTTGCTCGCTCCCCACAAACACCCAACTCTGTGCTTCTGCGGAGCCAAACCTCCGGCAGCGGATCTGACTCCCTCCCGCTGCCACAGGGCCCCTCCTGAAGTGGATCACCTAAGGAGAAGCGAGCTAAGCCTGCCCCTCCTGCCCCCGGGCACCTTGCCTACCCACCCCAGCTAATACGCCAGATCCCCAGCACCACAAGCCTGGCAGTGTGCAAGTAGCCCAGACGGGCCACGTCACCCCACAGTGAATCCCGCCCCTAGGAGAGGGGAAGAGAAGGCACACACCAGTCTGACTGGGGCCCCAGCGGTGGGCTGGGGGCAGACATCAGGTCGGACTGCGGCCCCGCCCACCGACTCCAGTTATACACCACAGCGCGGGGGAAGTGCCCTGCAGGTCCTCACCACTCCAGGGACTATCCAAAATGACCAAACGGAAGAATTCCCCTCAGAAGAATCTCCAGGAAATAACAACAGCTAATGAACTGATCAAAAAGGATTTAAATAATATAACAGAAAGTGAATTTAGAATAATAGTCATAAAATTAATCGCTGGGCTTGAAAACAGTATACAGGACAGCAGAGAATCTCTTGCCACAGAGATCAAGGGACTAAGGAACAGTCACGAGGAGCTGAAAAGCGCTTTAAACGAAATGCAAAACAAAATGGAAACGACGACAGCTCGGATTGAAGAGGCAGAGGAGAGAATAGGTGAACTAGAAGATAAAGTTATGGAAAAAGAGGAAGCTGAGATAAAGAGAGATAAAAAAATCCAGGAGTATGAGGGAAAAATTAGAGACCTAAGTGATACACTAAAAAGAAATAATATACGCATAATTGGTATCCCAGAGGAGGAAGAGAGAGGGAAAGGTGCTGAAGGGGTACTTGAAGAAATTATAGCTGAGAACTTCCCTGAACTGGGGAAGGAAAAAGGCATTGAAATCCAAGAGGCACAGAGAACTCCCTTCAGACGTAACTTGAATCGATCTTCTGCACAACATATCATAGTGAAACTGGCAAAATACAAGGATAAAGAGAAAATTCTGAAAGCAGCAAGGGATAAACATGCCCTCACATATAAAGGGAGACAAATAACACTCGTGACTGATCTCTCCTTTGAAACTTGGCAGGCCAGAAAGGCCTGGCACGATATCTTCAGTGTGCTAAACAGAAAAAATATGCAGCCGAGAATCCTTTATCCAGCAAGTCTGTCATTTAGAATAGAAGGAGAGATAAACGTCTTCCCAAACAAACAAAAACTGAAGGAATTTGTCACCACGAAACCAGCCCTACAAGAGATCCTAAGGGGGATCCTGTGAGACAAAGTACCAGAGACATCACTACAAGCATAAAACATACAGACATCACAATGACTCTAAACCCGTATCTTTCTATAATAACACTGAATGTAAATGGATTAAATGCGCCAACCAAAAGACATAGGGTATCAGAATGGATAAAAAAACAAGACCCATCTATTTGCTGTCTACAAGAGACTCATTTTAGATCTGAGGACACCTTCAGATTGAGAGTGAGGGGATGGAGAACTATTTATCATGCTACTGGAAGCCAAAAGAAAGCTGGAGTAGCCATACTTAGATCAGACAAACTTGACTTTAAATTAAAGACTGTAACAAGAGATGAAGAAGGGCATTATATAATAATCACAGGGTCTATCCATCAGGAAGAGCTAACAATTATAAATGTCTATGCGCCGAATACCGGAGCCCCCAGATATATAAAACAATTACTCATAAACATAAGCAACCTTATTGATAAGAATGTGATAATTGCAGGGGACTTTAACACCCCACTTACAGAAATGGATAGATCATCTAGACACTCAGTCAATAAAGAAACAAGGGCCCTGAATGATACATTGGATCAGATGGACTTGACAGATATATTTAGAACTCTGCATCCCAAAGCAACAGAATATACTTTCTTCTCGAGTGCACATGGAACATTCTCCAAGATAGATCATATACTGGGTCACAAAACAGCCCTTCATAAGTTCACAAGAATTGAAATTATACCATGCATACTTTCAGACCACAATGCTATGAAGCTTGAAATCAACCACAGGAAAAAGTCTGGAAAACCTCCAAAAGCATGGAGGTTAAAGAACACCCTACTAACGAATGAGTGGGTCAACCAGGCAATTAGAGAAGAAATTAAAAAATATATGGAAACAAACGAAAATGAAAATACAACGAAGGCAGTCCTGAGAGGAAAATATATCGCAATCCAGGCCTATCTCAAGAAACAAGAAAAATCCCAAATACAAAATCTAACAGCACACCTAAAGGAAATAGAAGCAGAACAGCAAAGGCAGCCTAAACCCAGCAGAAGAAGAGAATTAATAAAGATCAGAGCAGAAATAAACAATATTGAATCTAAAAAAACGGTAGAGCAGATCAACGAAACCAAGAGTTGGTTTTTTGAAAAAATAAACAAAATTGACAAACCTCTAGCCAGGCTTCTCAAAAAGAAAAGGGAGATGACCCAAATAGATAAAATCATGAATGAAAATGGAATTATTACAACCAATCCCTCAGAGATACAAACAATTATCAGGGAATACTCTGAAAAATTATATGCCAACAAATTGGACAACCTGGAAGAAATGGACAAATTCCTAAACACCCACACGCTTCCAAAACTCAATCAGGAGGAAATAGAAAGCTTGAACAGACCCATAACCAGCGAAGAAATTGAATCGGTTATCAAAAATCTCCCAACAAATAAGAGTCCAGGACCAGATGGCTTCCCAGGGGAGTTCTACCAGACGTTTAAAGCAGAGATAATACCTATCCTTCTCAAGCTATTCCAAGAAATAGAAAGGGAAGGAAAACTTCCAGACTCATTCTATGAAGCCAGTATTACTTTGATTCCTAAACCAGACAGAGACCCAGTAAAAAAAAAGAGAACTACAGGCCAATATCCCTGATGAATATGGATGCAAAAATTCTCAATAAGATACTAGCAAATCGAATTCAACAGCATATAAAAAGAATTATTCACCGTGATCAAGTGGGATTCATTCCTGGGATGCAGGGCTGGTTCAACATTCACAAATTGATCAACGTGATACATCACATTAACAAAAAAAAAGAGAAGAACCATATGATCCTGTCAATCGATGCAGAAAAGGCCTTTGACAAAATCCAGCACCCTTTCTTAATAAAAACCCTTGAGAAAGTCAGGATAGAAGGAACATACTTAAAGATCATAAAAGCCATTTATGAAAAGCCCACAGCTAACATCATCCTCAATGGGGAAAAACTGAGAGGTTTTTCCCTGAGATCAGGAACACCACAGGGATGCCCACTCTCACCGCTGTTGTTTAACATAGTGCTGGAAGTTCTAGCATCAGCAATCAGACAACAAAAGGAAATCAAAGGCATCCAAATTGGCAAAGATGAAGTCAAGCTTTCACTTTTTGCAGATGACATGATATTATACATGGAAAATCCGATAGACTCCACCAAAAAGTCTGCTAGAACTGGTACATGAATTCAGCAAAGTTGCAGGATACAAAATCAATGTGCAGAAATCAGTTGCATTCTTATACACTAACAATGAAGCAACAGAAAGACAAATGAAGAAACTGATCCCATTCACAATTGCACCAAGAAGCATAAAATACCTAGGAATAAATCTAACCAAAGATGTAAAAGACCTGTATGCTGAAAACTACAGAAAGCTTATGAAGGAAATTGAAGAAGATATAAAGAAATGGAAAAACATTCCGTGCTCATGGATTGGAAGAATGAATGTTGTCAAAATGTCAATACTACCCAAAGCTATCTACACATTGAATGCAATCCCAATCAAAATTGCACCAGCATTCTTCTCGAAACTAGAACAAGCAATCCTAAAATTCATATGGAACCACAAAAGGCCCCGAATAGCCAAAGTAATTTTGAAGAAGAAGACCAAAGCAGGAGGCATCACAATCCCAGACTTTAGCCTCTACTACAAAGCTGTCATCATCAAGACAGCATGGTATTGGCATAAAAACAGACACATAGACCAATGGAATAGAATAGAAACCCCAGAACTAGACCCACAAACGTATGGCCAACTCATCTTTGACAAAGCAGGAAAGAACATCCAATGGAAAAAAGACAGTCTCTTTAACAAATGGTGCTGGGAGAACTGGACAGCAACATGCAGAAGGTTGAAACTAGACCACTTTCTCACACCATTCACAAAAATAAACTCAAAATGGATAAAGGACCTGAAGGTGAGACAGGAAACCATCAAAACCTTAGAGGAGAAAGCAGGAAAAGACCTCTCTGACCTCAGCCGTAGCAATCTCTTACTCGGCACATCCCCAAAGGCAAGGGAATTAAAAGCAAAAGTGAATTACTGGGACCTTATGAAGATAAAAAGCTTCTGCACAGCAAAGGAAACAACCAACAAAACTAAAAGGCAACCAATGGAATGGGAAAAGATATTTGCAAATGACATATCGGACAAAGGGCTAGTATCCAAAATCTATAAAGAGCTCATCAAACTCCACACCCGAAAAACAAATAACCCAGTGAAGAAATGGGCAGAAAACATGAATAGACACTTCTCTAAAGAAGACATCCGGATGGCCAACAGGCACACGAAAAGATGCTCAACGTCGCTCCTCATCAGGGAAATACAAATCAAAACCACACTCAGATATCACCTCATGCCAGTCAGAGTGGCCAAAATGAAGAAATCAGGAGACTATAGATGCTGGAGAGGATGTGGAGAAATGGGAACCCTCTTGCACTGTTGGTGGGAATGCAAATTGGTGCAGCCGCTCTGGAAAGCAGTGTGGAGGTTCCTCAGAAAATTAAAAATAGACCTACCCTATGACCCAGCAATAGCACTGCTAGGAATTTATCCAAGGGATACAGGAGTACTGATGCATAGGGGCACTTGTACCCCAATGTTTATAGCAGCACTCTCAACAATAGCCAAATTATGGAAAGAGCCTAAATGTCCATCAACTGATGAATGGATAAAGAAGTTGTGGTTTATATACACAATGGAATACTACATGGCAATGAGAAAGAATGAAATATGGCCTTTTGTAGCAACGTGGATGGAACCGGAGAGTGTGATGCTAAGTGAAATAAGTCATACAGAGAAAGACAGATACCATATGTTTTCACTCTTATGTGGATCCTGAGAAACTTAACAGAAACCCATGGGGGAGGGGAAGGGAAAAAAAAAAAAAGAGGTTAGAGTGGGAGAGAGCCAAAGCATAAGAGACTGTTAAAAACTGAGAACAAACTGAGGGTTGATGGGGGGTGGGAGGGAGGGCAGGGTGGGTGATGGGTATTGAGGAGGGCACCTTTTGGGATGAGCACTGGGTGTTGTATGGAAACCAATTTGACAGTAAATTTCATATATTAAAAAATAAAAAATAAAAAATAAAAACAAAAAAACAAAAAAAAAATAAATTACTTAAGGGAGGGAGTCAAGATGGCAGAACAGCGTGGAAGTTTTTTGTGTGTCTTGCATACATGAAATACAGCCAGACCAACGTTAAACCATCGTATACGCCTACAAAACTGATCTGAGGATTAACACGACAATCTGCACAACCTGAACCACAGAATTCAGCAGGTACACAGAGGTGAGAGGTGAACGTGGGGAGAGAGAAGCCGTGGAGGGCAGGGAGGTGCTTTTGCGTGCAGAGAGAGGATGGAGATGGTGGGGAGAATATGGGAAAAGCACCCTCCCCAAAAGCAGCTGGAGAGAAAGTGGAAAATTGGAAACAGACACAGGGACTGAACTAAAAAGGGAGAAAGGAGAAAGGAGAAAGGAGAAAGGAAAGGGTTTAAATTCCATTAAGACTGCAAACAGGGGAGTGCAGAGACTGCAGCTCCACCGCTCGATACCTGGCGGTGCTCTGGTGGGAATGGTGAATCCCCAAGAGCAGAGTGGGGTGAGGGAGGTTCTCGGGCCACACAGGGAGAAGCAGTTCCACTGCTGGAAGGACATTTGGTAGAAGCTGTAAGGCAACCTGGGCCCAGCAGACCACAGAGAATGGCCACATTTGCTGGCACTGGAATAAGGTCGTTAAGGGTGAAGCCTGGTGCCAGGTGTGTGTTGTGATATTCCATAACCCCTGAAACGTTGCTGCTACACTATCTTGCAAACTTATTCTGGGGCGGGCTAGCACCTGGCCGCAATCTCTGGGCCTCAGTAGCAGCACAGTACCCACAAACTTTCCTGGGTACAGCCAGCATTCGTCCATTGCTCAGTGAGACCCTCCCACAGAGGGAAACAACGAGTCAAAGCTGCAGTCCCTCAGAAGTAAGGGGCTGGGGAAAACAGCTGTAACTGAAACAAAACTCAGGAAAGAGGTACTACCTGGGGCTTTGTCACAGACAGTATAAAAGAGGGGAGTAGCTAAAAGCTGAAGACAAAGGACGGGTGCACAATTGCTGATTGGAGAGAACAGAGTTCTGATACTAAAGACTGGGTAGCTGGGTGACACAATTTTCACCACTCCCACACATGGGCATATGCACCTACAAGTGCCACAACAATCCACCCCAGCAGGCTACCAGCGCCACCTAGTGGAGAACAGAGCCGTTTAACTAACCCGCTCAACTGGGCCAAACTTGCTCATCAAGAACAGAAGTCTCACCGCCTGCTTAGTTTATGGACTATAAAGAGATTCAGAATCTAACTTCTAGGGGTAAACAAAGTAATTTCAGTCATATTTCAATCTGTTAGCAGGTCCATCTATTCAATTTTCTTTCTTTTTTTCATTTCTTTTATTTTTCTTGAGAAAAAGAAAAAATTCATTTTTATTTTCAATTGTTATTAAAAATATTTTTTCAATTTTTCTACTATATTTTTTACTTTTGTGTAAGGTTTTTGAAATTCTATTTTACTTGCATCATTTTATTTTAGTCTACTTCAATGTTTTCCTTTTTTCAAATTTTCAAACAATTTCCTTTTTTTCTTTTTTTCTTTTTCATTTCTTTTCTTTTTCTTGAATACAGAAACAGAAAAAATTCATCTTTATTTTTCATTTTTATTGAAACTTTTTTTCTTTAATTTTTTTCTAGTATATTTTTCACTTTTGTGTAAATTTTTTCAAATTCTGGTTTACTTCCATCATTTTATTTTAGTCTGCTTCAGTGTATTCATTTTGTCAAATTTTCAAACGATTTCCTTTTTTCTTCTTCTTTCCCCTTTTTTCTCTGATCTATCAAGCCACTTTCAACACCCAGACTAAAACACACCTAGAATGTACCATCATTTATTCGATTTTTTTGTGTCTGTGTTTTTAATTTTTGAATTTTAATATTTTTTCATTTTAATTTTTTTATTTTAATGTTTTCTACCTCATTGATTCCTTTTCTCCCTTCAGTGACGAAACAAAGGAATTCACCCCAAAAGAAAGAGCACGAAAAAACGACAGCCAGGGACTTAACCGACACATATACAAGCAAGATGTCTGAACCAGAATTTAGAATCACGATAATAAGAACACTAGCTGGAGTCAAAAATAGATTAGAATCCCTTTCTGCAGAGATAAAGGAAGTAAAAACTAGTCAGGATGAAATAAAAAATGCTATAACTGAGCTGCAATCATGAATGGATGCTGCGGCAGCAAGGATGGATGAGGCAGAACAGAGAATCAGCGATATAGAGGACAAACTTATGGAGAATAACCAAGCAGAAAAAAGGAGGGAGATTAAGGCAAAAGAGCATGATTTAAGAATTAGAGAAATCAGTGACTCATTAAAAAGGAACAACCTCAGAATCATAGGGGTGCCAGAAGAGGAAGAGAGAGAAATAGGGGTAGAAGGTAAAAAAAAGAAAAAAAATAAAAATAAAAAAAAATTTAAAAAAATAAATAAAAAAAATAAAAAAATGTACACAAATGCATGTTATTTTCATTTTGAGAAAATTACAATTAAAAATAATTTGAGAAAAAATATTTTATAAATTCATACAGATAATAAAGCTAATTTCTCAGTCAACAAATATTTAACAACTAAATTACTTCAATTATTTTAGTACCTTAGTACCCTTGTTTAGACAATAAATTATACAGTTGTCATTATAAAAGGGAAATGTCCTTGAGACTTTTAAGTTTGTTTATTTATTTGAGAAAGAGAGAGCATGTGTGCAAGTGAGCAGGAGAAGGGGCGAGAGGGACAGAGAATCCTAGGTAGGCTCCATGATTAGCATGGAGTTCTGGAGCCTGACATGAGGCTGGATCTCTCTAATCATGTGATCATGACCTCAGCTGAAATCAACAGTCAGACATTTAACCAATGTGGCCACCCAGGTACCCCTCCTTGAGACTTTTTATATATGACATTTGCTTTCTAAGAACATCAAAGTAAAATCTACAATTATGGATTACCTTTTTTGTTTCTTCTTTGGATACTTCTTCCTCCCTGGAATGGTAGCTCTCCATGGGAGCACAGACATTCTGTCTCCTTCACTACTTTAAGGTTGAGCATTTAGAATACTGCCAAAAGTAGTACAGGATGACTAACAAATTTTCAAATATGGTCTTTCATATGGTATAGGTTCATTTTTATCGGAATTAATAGGAATTTGCATTCCCCCTGTATCCACTTATATGAAATTGTTTTTATTTGTGACCAGACGATCAGGGCAGTAAAATGAATTTTACCTTATATTTGTTGTTTCTAACATTTTTAAAACTATTTTTGTATTACTAATTTATGATAGAAAAATACTTATAATACTCAAGAGTTTTAAAGGTTCAATATTAAAAGATTCTCTATTTTTAAACACAGCCAGAATTTCCCCTGGAATAACGGTGCTACAACTCTATGCCCTCAGAATTTATTGCAATGTTCAATATAAAACACAAATGACCCCAAATGTAAGAGCATTTATGTCCAAATGAGGTCACATTAACTTAAGTGACATTCATTGTCACCACTACCATGCTTCCAAAGTACATAAAGGAGGATTTTTATCCCCACAATTAAAACATTATAAATACCTCATTATATAAACAGAACTTCTGGCCCTATCTCTTTCATGTAGGTTTTATTTAATTTTGTTTTACCGTGTTTTCTTTCCAAAAGGCCAATTCTTCAAGTTTTTCTCAGTCTGCCTAAATAATCAATGGTTCTGCATTAATGTATATTTACCATATCAGTCAGCAGTAATGGAAACTTATGAATTAATGATTTGTAAATCACAATGATTTTATGTTTTTAGTGGGTGGCAAGAAGCATGAGCAATCAAAGATCACCTAACTCTTTTCTAAGCATTGAGATTTTTTTTGAAGATACATTTCAGTCCCTCCAAGTAGTGAATCATGAGGCTGAATTCCAATAAAAAAAAAAAAAAAAAGGTTAGAGAGGGAGGGAGCCAAAACATAAGAGACTCTTAAAAACTGAGAACAAACTGAGGGTTGATGGTGCGGGCTGGGAGGGATGGGAGGTTGGGTGATGGGTATTGAGGAAGGCACCTGTTGGGATAAGCACTGGGTGTTGTACGGAAACCAATTTAACAATAAATTTCATATTAAAAATTAAAATAAAGTAAAATAAAATAAAGATAGAAATCCCCCTGTAAGTTGATACTAGCATTTGAATCTGCTTTCTTCCTGCAAACATGACGATTCCAGAAGAGGAGGCAAAGAGATTAAGAAAATGAGTAGTGCTTTTGATAGCCTACCAGGCCAGGAAGACAAAAAATAAGAAGCATATTATTATTAGTTTCCCTAAGAGGTTTTACTGTCCAGCAGATAATAGACTGACCTGTACATTTAACTCATCTCTTAAGAATATTTATTTTGTAATACAACTATGTTTTTATATAAATCATATTAACTTTTCCCTTTTGAATATCATTAAGGAGTAGTAGATTCTCATAGACTCAATTTGTTCCAATTAGCAATAATTATTAGTCTTTTCAAGTCTTACTTTGTACCAATTTAGCTAATGGAAACACCATAAACTTGGCTTCTTCAAGGCTATGCTAGTATTTCAAAAGACCTTTGACTTCTTGCAATAAGATATTTCAAACACTTTTTATTTTTAACGTTTCCCTGGCCAGAGACATGAAATCATGTACTCTTCAAATAATACTTCTAATGTACAGTGAAATAGAGTCTAAAATATAAGTAGTAGGTATGAATATTATATTTTTTCCTCAATACCCATTACTGGTATTTACATTCTGTTGGTTCTCTTTAGTGACAATGCTGAAAAATACACTTTTACTAGAGTCATTAGTTCATACTCATATTTCCTAATGAACCTCAATTAATAAAACACTTAATTTTTTCCATTATAAAATTTTAAGTAATCTTTCTACATTATACCTTCTTGATTTTGACCATTCTCCCAAGCTTTAATTTTTCCCAATTTCCCTTACTAGAGTTTACACTGACCATACCTACACACACACAAATAACCTACTACATTAGATTCAGCTCAGGCTCAAACTATCACTACCAAAAGCACAGTAACAGAATATCTGTGAACAATTAACTGGGATGTGAACTTATTTTTAATAGTATGTCAAAACCACATTTGCTAAATTAATCATTATACAAAGTTTAGCCCCACTCAAAATTATGGATACCCATTGCCAATTATCACCTCTAATTTTGATCATTTCTCCAATAACATTTTCTTCATGTCCCTAGCTTAAAGAATTTAGAGTCATTTCTTACTTCTGGTCAAATAAAATTTACTTACTTCAGAAAATATTTAATTATAAATTAATTTTATCTTGATCAAAGGGTTACAGATACTTACTAATATAATAAGATGAGAGTAAGAATGGAACTTCCTCTTCTAATAATCACAAGTAAGGTAATTCAAACCAATAGTCCCAGAGAGAATAACTAGTAACTGGACAAAATATTAAAAGTATCTGCTGAAGGCACTGGAGACCCAACAAGGCACTAAAAATTTTGAAACCCAGACCCAAAAGAAGGCAGTGAGGGGAGTCCAGCATTTGGAGCTACATTTCTCCAAATGCTACTTGCTAAATTGAGAAGAGGTTGAGAAGCTGAAAAGCTGAGGTATGATTTTGACAACCGCATGCTAGTGGAACAAAATTAGAGTCAGAACGTAAGAAGAAGCACCTCACATGTCTCCACTCTCTGTGCTGATGTCATTTAACATGGGAATAAGCATAAATGTGGAAACATACTAGCTCTATGACTTTGACTTGCTTGAGCTACCTGTTAGAAGCAAATACATTCCTGTGAAGGAAGAACATCATCCAAAACTTAAAATTATTTCTACATTTTGTTTTCATACTACATGTATGACTGCCATTCAAAATTAAAGTGGACTATGAGGAATAAAACAACATAAATATAAAAGAAGAGAAACAACAGATAATAAAAATGAATGCTCATGGAATACAGATAATGAAGGCACAAAGCCTATAGTTAAAATAAATGTAGTTACAATGTTCAAGGAGATAAGATGAAAATAAAATAAGGCTTACAGGAGAAAACTGGAAAAGAAAGTCTAAATTCTAGAACTGAAAAATACAATCTCAAAAGTATTAACTCTAAAAATGGATTTAATAGCATATTATAAAAATAATTATTCACTTACTGGAAATAATCAACAGAAATTTTCTAGCAATATGGAAAGATTTTTTAAAAAGAAAAGAAAAAAAAAGTAAAGAAAAACACAGAAGAAAGAGTAAAAGACCAAGGGGATAGAAAGAAAATTTGCAATATATGTATGTGTGTAATTGGAATGGCAGAGAAAAAGGGATAGAAGATAGGTAGGAACAAGACTGGAAAAGAAATGGTGGAGAAATTTCGAAACTGAAGGAAAAAAATCAAGCCATAGCTGCAGAGCACCCAACAAGTTAAATCAAAATAAAAACATATGATTTCTACTTCTATCCAGATTCACCAAAAAATAAGAAACAAGTTAAAACTGAAACACAATATACAAAAGAATGGTTTTCAATATATAACACATCAGGAAATGAAAGACAGTAATTCCTGAAAGGAAGGAAATAAATGAGCTGAGGCCTACAACTGCCAGAATTTACATCCTGGATAAAGAATCCAGTTCATGTACAAAGAGTGGGAAGCCAATAGTGCCTTGGTTCCCTGAGGTGAGGTAACAGAGTTGTGAGTCCTACAAAGCTATGACATATACAGTAGAATTCCAGAGACAAGAGGGCTACACCAACAGAAACTCTGGAAACCTACAGAGGTTTCAAGTCTTCAGTTGAGGACTCATTAGCACAGGTGTACGAGGACACTATATGAACAAAGAGAAAGCATCATGGGGAAAAAAAGGAGAGGAAACAAACAGCAATGGTCTTGCTTCAGCCAAAGTGATAAATCTCAATTACAAAAATATAGCACAAAACATGCAGCACCAAAAAAGTTAAAATTCACAATGCCTACCATTCAACAAGAAATTACTGGCAAAAAAAAAAAAAAAACAAGGAAGAAGGAAAATATGGTACATAAGAAGGAGAAAAATAAATCAAGAGAAAGTGACAGAGTAATAACAAAGATAACAAAACTAGTAGACAGGAACATTAAAACAGGTTTATAGCTGTACTTTATAACTTAAAAAAAAACCATAGGAAATAATGACTTATTAAAAAGAGATGAGAGATATGCATTCTTTAAAAAGGCCCAAATTGTACTTTTAGAGATGAAAATAATAATATCAAAGATAAAACACACACACACACACACACACACACAAACACACACACACACAGGCTATGATTAATAGCAAATTGGACACTGCTGCCAAAAAGATTAGTGAACTTAAAAACTAAAAAAAACTGTACAAAATAAAATAGAAAAATAAAAGTACACGAACAGTGTGTGAGTGAGCTGTTGGACAACTTTGAATTGCCTAATATATATGTGCCCATAGTTCATGAAGAAAAAGTAGAAAGAGAAGGAAAAAACCATGTACCTGAACAAATAATGCTTGAAAATTTCAATCTCAATTAAAACTACCAACCACACAGACCCAAAAAGCTTAAATCACCAGAAGCAAAAGAACCAAAACTCATCAAAGAACATCTAAATTAAACTGCTTAAAACTAGAGGTAAATAAATAATCTTACAATTAACCAGAGGGAAAATACACAGTATATACACATGACAAGAAATAGAGATGACAGCATACTGCTCATTGGAAGTAAGGCAAGCCAGAAGACAAGAGAATAACATCTTAAAGGACTGAGGTGGGACGGGGGAATACTTGTCACTCTAGATTTATATTTCCAGCAAATATTTTTAAAAGATAAGAAAAAAGTGAGGTTTTTTTAATCACACAAAATCTCAAAGAATTATCACAAGAAGACTTGTAATTAAAGAAATGTTTAAAGATGTCCTTAGAGCAGAAGGAAAATGATAACCAAATGAAAATATGAATTTACACAAAGAGAAAATGCCAGAAATAACTCAATGGGTACCAATAAAATATATTCTTATTATTTACATATTTTTGAAAGATTACGGACCGCTTAATGTAAAAGGAATAACAATGCACTGAGGGAATTAGAACACATGGAGAAGAAAAATATATGACAATGAAGGTACAAAAGTCAGGCAAGGAGAGATGGATATATTCAGTTTTAAGGACCATGCATCATAAATGAGGTGGCATAACATCTATTTGATGGCTGATTGTGATATATCAATGATGGATAATATATAACCCCAAAACAACTATAAGCATAATACCAAAAAAAGTTATAGCTAATAAAATAACAAAGAAGAGAAACAAAATACTAATAAAATTAATTCAAAGAAGGCAGAGAAGAACAGAAATAACAGCATGATAGTAGATTAGTAGCATGCTAGATTTTAACTTAACCATATTAATAATCACATGAAATATAACTAATCTAATCATTCCCATCAAAAAGCAAGGACTATCAGGGAATGGGAGGCTGGGAAGATGGTTGAGTAAGAGGACCCTAACTTCACCTGGTCCCACAGATATAACTAGATGACATTCATATCAGTATAAATAGCCCAGAATACTACATGAAAACTGACAGAACTCCACAACTAAAGGTAGAGAAGAGGACACATCAAAGACAGTAGGAAGGGCAGACATGCAGTGGTAAGCTAAAGGGACCACAGTATCCACACAAGGGAGGGACCTGTAGGCACAGATAAGTGAGAGAAACAGACTATCACACCAAGCAGCCCACACAGGGAAGATGAATCCCCCTAACATTTGGCTAAGAAAGCAAGAGGTGCCAAATTTCATGAGTTCTTACAACCAATGGGACTTAAAGCCTGGAATTTCAAAAATAAACCAGCTTGGTTCTGGGAGGGTCCCAAGGGAGATGGGAAGTTGAGTGACTGCCCTTAAAGAGAAAGCACAACAAACAATCTGCAGAAATATAGTGTACAACCAGCAATTTGAAAAATGCCTGGAACACATGGGAATTATTTACTCATCTCACAGAGTGCCTGGAGGGTCAGGATTCACAGGAAGACTCCTCCAGTAACAAAGGAGCTGGCAGTCACCATTTCCCTCCCTTGACTCGCAGCATAAATTCAGAGCCACCTGTGGGAAGCAGCACAGCACCCACACACACTACCTAACTTGCTTACACCAAGCCCTGTCACCCATGAACTTCTGGGGATCTTCCATTTCTAGTCACATTTGCCTTGGTCCTGGTAATGCTGGTCCACTCCACCAGAGGACTGACACAAACCTTGCCAATACAATGTCTCTCCACCTGTACATTTCACCTGCCTTGGTCTGCTGCCAGCAGGGAGCCCAGTTGAACCCCACCCACACCTTGTTAAAACTGTGCACCCCACCCAGGCACACACTGTGGATGGGCCGAAGCACCCCTGGTCCAAGTGGCAGGAGGGGAAGGTCTTATTTTATAAGCAGACTGGTGCATACCTTATTAAAACTATGTAAACAATCCCAGCCAGGGATCAAACACTGCTCGCAATAAGCAAAGAGAGCCACTGCAGATGAGTGGACTGAAAGAAAAATTAGCCAGAACATAACAGCAGGGCACATACAACTTACATAGGAAAAAACCTGAAGCACCAGGTTCTGGTGAACAGGGGACATGGCACTGCAGTGTACTACAAGAACTCTTCTTCATAAGGTTATTACTATAATGAGCAGGAGAAATAGATGAATTTCCAAACACACAGAACCAGATGCAGAGAATTAGATGAAATGAGGAGAGGAATATGTCCTCAGTGAAAATACAGGACAAAGCCACAACAGGAGATCTAAAAGAAATGGATATAAATAATACGTCTGATAGAGAATTTAAAATAATGATCATAAATATACTCCCTAGACTTGAGAGATGAGTGGAAGACATCAGTGAGACCCTGAACAAGGAGATTAAAAAAGAACCAATCAGAGATGAAGGATACAATAAATGAAAGTAAAAATACACTAGATAGAATATATAGCAGGTTGGATGAAGCAGAGGAATGAGTAAGTGACCTGGAGGACAGACTAATGGAAAGTAATCAAGCTGAGCAGGTAGTACAAAAGAAAAAATAGATACACAATAAGAATAGACTTAGGTAACTCAGTGACTCATCAAGCATATTAATATTCCCATTATAGGAATCTTAGAAGAAAAACAGAGATTAAAGTGGGCAGAAAATTTATTTGAAGAAATAATAGCCAAAAACTTCAGTAATCTGAAGAAGGAAACAGATATCCAGATCCAGGAAGCACAGGATCCGCCAACAAAATCAACCCAAGGAGCTTCACACAAAGACACATAGTAATTAAAATGGCAAAAAGCAATGATAGAGAATTTTAAAAACAACAAGGTGAAATAAGACAGTTACATACAAGAGAAACCCCAAAAGGAAACCCCATAAGTAGATTTTTCAACAGAAACTTTGCAGACTAAAAGGAAGAGACATTATAGATTCAAAGTGCTGAAAGGAAAAAAAAAGCGCAGTCATAAATACTCTACCCAGCAAAGCTATCATTCAGAAGAAAAGGAGAGTTAAAGAGTTTCCAGGACAAACAAAAGCTAAAGGAGTTTATGACTATTAAATTAGCCCTACAGGAAATGCTGGAGGGGATTCTTTGTGTAGAAAGGAAACACTGTAAAGTAGAGTAACAAAAGTAGGAAACATAAAAGCAGTAAAAAGAAGTATATCTGTAAAAATCAGTCAAGGGACTCACAGAATAAAATATGTAAACTAGGACACCATATACCTAAAATGTTGGGGTGGGGGGGAAGGTGGTAAGAGGAGTAAAGAATGGGTTCAAACTTAAGTGACCATCCTTAACAAAGACTACTATATGCAGTTGTTATGTACAAACCTAATGGTAACTACAAATTAAAGAGCCAGTAATGGATACACAAAAGATGAATAATAAAGAACCAAAGTATATCACTAAAGAAAGCCAGCACACCATAAGAAAAGGTCACAGAAGAAGTACAAAAACAACTACAAAACCAGTAACAAAAAGGTAATAAATACCTATCAATAATTAATTTTCATGTAAATGAACCAAATGCTCCAATCAAAAGATGTAGGGTGACAGAATGGTTAAGAAAACAAGACCTATCTATATGCTGCCTATGACAGACTCATTTCAAACCTAAAGACACATGCAGACTGACAATGAAGAGATGGAGAAACACTTACCATGCAAGTGAATGTCAAAAGAAAGCCAGGGTAGCAATACTTACATTGGACAAAATAGACCTTAAAACAAAGACTGTAACAAGAGACAAAAAAAGAACAACAAATAATAATAAAGGGGATAATCTAACAAGAAGATGTAATGTGTGAATATTTATGCACCCAACACAGAAGCAAGATAGTAATACAATAATATCACAGGACTTTAATACCCCACTTCCATAAATTAACAGGTCACACAAACAGGAAATCAACATGGAAAGAGTGACTTTGAATACCACATTAGACCAGATAGATTTAACAGATATATTCAGAACATTTTATCCTAAAACACCAGAATACACATTCTTTTCTCTTAAAAATTTTTTAAAATGTTTATTTATTTTTGAGAGACAGAGAAAGAGAAAGAGAGAGAGAGAGAGAGAGAGAGACAGACCACAAGGGGAAGAGAGAGAGGGAGACACAGAATCTGAAGCAGGCTTCAGGCTCTGAGCTGTCAGCACAGAGCCCGACACAGGGCTTGAACCCACAGACCATGAGATCATGACCTGAGCCAAAGTTGGACGCTTAAGCGACTAAGCCACTCAGGCACTGCTACATTCTTTCCAATGTTCAATGGAAGGTTCCAATGGAATCTTCTCCATAAAAGATCATGTATAAGGTCACAAAACAAGTCTCAAAAAAGCCATAAAGATCAAAGTCATATAATACATCTTTTCAGACCACAACACTATGAAACTAGAAATCAACCACAAGAAAAATTCTGAAAAGAACACAGATACATGAAGGTTAAATAACATGCTATTTGGGACAATTGGGAGGTTCATTCAGTTAGGCATCTGACTCTTGATCTCAGCTTAGGTCTTGATCTCAGAGTTGTAAGTTCAAGCCTCATGTTGGGCTACAAGTAAAGAGCCTATTTAACAAATAAATAAATGTCACTAAACAATGAATGGGTCAAGCAAGAAAGCAAAGAATATCAAAAATTACGTGGAGAAAAATGAAAATGAAAACACAACACTACAAAATCTTTGGGATGAGGCAATTCTAAGAGGGAAGTTTATACTAATACAGCCCTATCTCAAAAAGCAAGAAAATGTCAAACAACCTAACCTTACACCTTAAGGAACTAAAAAAAGAACCAACAAACACAAAACCAGTAGAAAGAAGGAAATAATAAAGATTAGAGCAGAAATAAATGATCTAGAAACTAAAAAAACAATAGAACAGATCAATGAAACCAAGAGCTGGTTCTTTGAAAAGATCAACAAAATTGATAAACCTCTAACAAGATTTATCAAAATAAAATAAAATAAATGACACCACAGAAATACAAATGATTGTAAGAAAATATTATGAAAAATTATATGCCAACAAGCTGGACAACCTAGAAGAAATTGATACATTCCTGGAACAGGGAGAAAG
The DNA here is from genome assembly GCF_023721935.1 of Panthera uncia. Lineage (NCBI taxonomy): Eukaryota > Metazoa > Chordata > Mammalia > Carnivora > Felidae > Panthera > Panthera uncia. The sequence continues at coordinate 23,995,724 of NW_026057577.1, read as the reverse complement.
AAAATTTGAACAGATGGATTAACAGCAAGAAAATTCGATTAGTAATAAAAAAAACTCCCAACAAACAGAAGTCCAGGACCAGACAGCTTCGTAGGTACATTCTACCAAACATCTAAACAGGAATTAATGTCTATTCTTCTCAAATTATTCTAAAGACTAGAAGAGAAAGGAAAACTTCCAAATTCATCTTATGAGGACAGCATTACCCTGATACCAAAGTGAGATAAAAACTCAAAAAAAAAAGAGAACTACAAGCCAATATCCCTGATGAACACAGATGCAAAATCCACAATATATTAGAAAACTAAATCATACAGTACATGAAAAGAATCATTCACCATGATCAAATGGGATTTATTCCAGTGATACAAAGGTGATTTAATACTTGCAAATCAATTGACATGATATGTCACATCAGTAAGAGAAAAATAAAAACCATATGATCACTTCAATAAATGCAGAAATGTATTTGACACAGTACAACATCTATTCATGATAAAAACCATCAATAAAGTAGGTGTACAGGGAACACAGCTCAACATAATAAAGGCCATTTATGAAAAACTCACAGCTAATATCATACTCAATGGTGAAAAACTGAGAGCTTTTCCCCTAAAACTGGGAACACAATAAGGATGCCCATTCTTACCACTTTTCTTCAACATAGTACTGGAAATTCTAGCACTGCAATCAGATACCTAACTAAATAAATAAATGGCATCCAAGTTGTTAGGGAAGAAGTAAAACTTTCACTATATGTAGATGACATGATACTATATAGAGAAAATCTAGACTGCACCATAAACTTCTAGAACCAATAAATAAATTCAGTAAAGTAATAAGATACAAAATCAATGTAGAGAAGTCTGTTGCATTTCTATATATTAATAATGAAGCACTAGAAAGAGAAATTAAGAAATCAATCTCATTTACAACTGCACCACAAAAAATAAAATAGCTAGAAATAAACTTAATCAAAGTAATGAAAGATCTGTATTCTGTAAACTATGAAAACACTGATGAAAAAAATTCAAGACAATCACAAAGAAATAGACATTCCATGTTCATGGTTGGGAAGAATAGGTAGTGTTAAAATGTCTACACTACCCAAAGCAATGTACACATTTCATGCAATCCCTATCAAAATACCAATAGTATTTTTCACAAAACTAGAACAAACAATCCTAAAATTTATATGAAACCACAAAACCAAGGAGAGTCAAAGCAATCTTGAAAAAGGAAAACAAAACTGGTGGTATCACAATTCCAGACTTCAAGTTATATTACAAAGCTGTAGTAACCAAAGCAGTATGGTAATGGCACAAAAATAGACATGCAAATCAATGGAACAGAAGTGAAAACCCAGAAATGAACCCACAATTATATGGTCAATTCATCTTCAACCAAAGAGGCAAGAATATGCAATGGGAAAAATACAGTGTCTTCAACAAATGATGCTGGGAAAACCAGACCTCTTCATGCAATAAAATGAAACTAGACCACTTTCTCACTCCATACACAAAAATAAACTCAAAATAGATTAAGGTCCTAAATGTGATATCTGAAACCATAAAAAAAACCCTAGAAGAAAGCACAGCCAGTAATTTCTCTGACATTGCTGTAAGAATATCTTTCTAAGTGGGTGATGGGCACTGAGGAGGGCACCTGTTGGGATGAGCACTGGGTGTTGTATGGAAACCAATTTGACAATAAATTTCATACAAAAAAAGGGAGTATCTTTCTAGTTATATCTCCAGAGGCAAAGGACACAAAAGCAAAAGTAAACTATTGGGACTATATCAAAATAAAAAGCTTGTGCACAGCAAAGGTAACAACCAACAAAACTAAGACAACCTATGTAATAGGAGAAGACATTTGCAAACAACATACCCAACATATGTAAAGAAATTATACAACTCAACGCCCAAAAAGCAAATAATCTGATTTAAAAATGGGCAGAAGACATGAACAGACATTTCTCCAAAGAAGACATCCAGATGGCCAACAGACACATGATGCTTATGATGTTGATGCTCAACATAACTCATTGTCAGGGAAAGCAAATCAAAACTGTAGTGAGATACCACCTCACATCTGTCAGAAGGGCTAAAATCAAAAACACAAGACACAGTAATTGTTGATGAGGATGTGGAGAAACAGGAACCCTCATGCACTGTTGATAACAATGCAAACTGGTGTAACCACTCTGGTAAACAGTTTGGAGGTTCCTCAAAAAATTAGAAACAGAACTACCCTATGATCCAGTAATCATACTACTGGGTATTTACCCAAAGAATATGAAAACACTAATTCAAAGGGATACAAGCAGCTCTGTATTTACTGCAGCATTATTTAAGATAGCCAAACTATGAAGGCAGTCCAAGTGTCAATCCAAAGTTGAATGGCTAAAAAAGATGTGGTTTATATATATAAGGTAATATTATTCACCCATAAAAAAGAATGAAGCCTCGTCATTTGCAACAACATGGATGGTTCTAGAGAGTATAAAGCTAAGTGAAATAGGCCAGTTAGAGAAAGACACCTCCTATATGATGTCACTCAAATATGGAATTTAAGAAAAGAAACAAGTGAACAAAGGGAAAAAAGAGCGAGAGATAAGGCAAAAAACAGACTCAACTATAGAGAACAAGCAGATGGGGGAATGGGTGAGATAGTTGAAAGGGATTGAGTACTCTTATCTTACTGAGCACTGAATAAATATATGGATCTGTTTAATCTGTTTAATCACTGTACCGTATACCTGAAACTAATATAACACTGTATATTAACTACACTGGAATTATAATTTTAAAAATGGAATAAAAGATTAAAGGGAAAAAATGGGGGGGGGGAGCAAGGATTGTCAGATTGGATGAAAAGATGACACTCAACTATATGCTGCCCAAGAAATACTCTTTAAATATAATACCACAAAGAAAATCAATGGTAAAATATATTTAATGTTGGGGCACCTGGGTGGCTCAGTTGATTAAATATGCGACTCTTAATTTCAGCTCAGGTCATGATCCCACAGTTCATGAGTTCAAGCCCTGCATCGGGCTCTGTGCTTATGGCTCCTGATTGTCTGTCTCCCTCTTTCTCTCTCTCTCTGCCCTTCCCCCTGCACATGTGTGCTTTCTCTCTCTTACTTTCTCTCAAAAATAAACATTTTAAAAAAGATATTTAATGTTAAGCTAGCAGTAATCACAGATTAGAGTATACGCTCAAAGTAGATTACAGAGCAAAATATTATCTGGGTAAAAGAAGGTCATTTTATAATGATAAAGGGGTTGCTTTATCAAGAGGAAATAATTTTAAACATTTATGCATCTGATAACAGAGCTTTAAAACACATGAAGCAGAAATTGATAAAAATTCAGGGAGAAAACGACAAATACATATTTAGATGTCAGAGATTTTAACAGTCCACTTTTGATGATTAATGGAACAGAAAATCAGGAAGGGTGAGGGGCGTGTGGGTGGCTCAGTGGGTTAGGCATGTGACTTCAGCTCAGGTCATGATCTGACAGTCCATCAGTTTGAGCCCCACATTGGGCTCTGTGCTGACAGCTCAAACCCTGGAGCCTGGTTTGAATTCATTCATTCTCTCTCTCTCTCTCTCTCTCTCTCTCTCTCTCTCTCTCTCTCCCCCTCCCCTGCTCACACTCTGTCTCTGTTTCTGTCTCTCTCTCAAAAATAAATAAACAAACAAAAAAAAGAATATCAGGAAGGGTGAATATTCCCCCAACAACAAAAGAATACAGTTTGCATTTAACTATACATGGAATATTTACCAGTTAAACTATAGCCAAGTCTCAATCAATTTTAAGTAATTCAAGTCATACAAAGTATGGTCACTGACAAAAATGGATTTAATTTCAATAACAGAAGGATATCTCTAAACATTCAGAAACTAAGAAAACTTAGTTCTCAATAATCCATGGATCAAAGAAGGTATTACGAGTGAAATGAGAAACTATCTTTAATGAAAAGAGAACAGGGAACACATCAAAATTTGTGTAATGGAACTAAAGCAGGATTTAGAGGGAAATTTATAGTATAAAATATCTATTTGTATATAAAGAGATACTAAAACTATGGCTTCAGCTTCTACCTTAATAAACAAAAACAAACCCAAAAAAGAAGTGTAAATGAAATCCAAAATAAGCATACAAAAAGGAAAGGATAAACATCAGACCAGAAATCAGTAACATAGAAAACACAATCAATAAGGAAAATAAGTGAAGACAAAAGTTGTTTGTCTTAAAGAACAATTGATATGTAATTGATAAGCTGCCATACCTAAAATGCACATTCTGACATACAATGCCACTGCTAGGAATTTTCCTATATAATATAATACTCATGAATTTTTACCAAAATTTATATACTCATTTTAGCATGAAACATTATAGCAAAAACTTATAAGCAACCAAAGTAACTATATCTAGTATAATTACTGAGATGTCTAGATATATTCTGACACTTTGTTTATAATATGATTTATTTTTTCTTGTTTTCACTGACCTTCCCTAGCTGTTGGTCATGCTGATAAGGTTTTCTTAACTCTTCTTTGCTACCTGGAAATTATAAATTCTATTTCTAAACTTTTGCCGATTACTTTTGAATTTTCAGTAAACTTACGTAAGCATACTTTTTCATCACTGTGGTCAAACATGAATCTCCCAACTAAAAAAGACAAGATCTTCAGCACCTTTAAATATAACATGTTACACATCTCAACCTAACTTATTAAACACTAACCTCTGGGTTACCTCTTACTTAAAACTATTAATTCCTGGTATTCCCATCTCAATAGATACCACCACTATCTACCCTGTTGCTCAAACCAAAAATCTAAGAATCAGCCCACTACGTGGGTCCAAGACACCATCACTCTTGTCCAGACTACTGTCACAAACCAGTCATTGGTCTCCCTTCTTTTACACTGCCCTTATTTAATTCAATTTCCACATAGCTGATATACTGGTCTTGTAAAAAAATAACCAGATGATGCCACCTTCTGGGTAAAACCTTCAATGGAAACTCACTGGTAAGAAATATAATCCAGACTCTACATTGTTCCACAGGGCATTTCTTGATATGTACACTACCTGGCCTTACATCATTCATGCCCTTTCTCATTATGCTCCAGTCACACTGACCTCATTTAAATTTCTTAAAGATCACTTCCTTCACCCTTCCCATATAAACAGGTCCCATTGCTTACTATTCCTCTCCTTGGAATGCTCTGCTTTCTAACTTTTCATATGTTTGGTCATTTTCTTCAGATTTCAACTTAAACCTCACATCGCCACAGACTCTTTTGATCACCCCACATAAAAGTGATTTCCGTTGCTCTTCAGCGTCTCACCTGAATTTTAATCTTTTCCAGACTTTATCATAATATGTAAATTTCTTTGTTTGCTTATTTACCATTTGTGTCCTCTAAATTTTAACTTTATTTTTTTATTGGTGTGTGTGTGTGTGTGTGTGTGTGTGTGTGTGTGTGTGTGTGTTTAAGTGAAGGTCCCTTACTGGTCCTGCCTCCATCAGTGGCGAAGACCAGGGGCAAAAGGGAAGGGAACCAGTGGCACAAGGAGGGTTCATCTCCACAACATTCCTTTTATACACAGGACTAAACAGACAAACACAGTCACTATTGCTGTTAAAAGTTGGCAGCATGGGAAAAGGAGGGTACAGGTGGGGAACTGGGGTATCGTTAAAAAAATATAGCCCCCCCCCCCAAACTGGGGTGCCTGGGGGGGGGGGGAACTTGGTCTGCTTCAACCCAAGAGGAATGAGAAGATTAAAAGCAGTTTGGGAAGTCCAGAACTGTCAGGGATGGAGGTAGGAGGAAGGTCCAGGGGGTGAGGAGGCTGTTTGGCAACTGGGGTGAAGGGATTGTCCTTCCCCTGCTGGGATGCCCCCAGCCCCTCGGGTCTGGCAGGAAGGGGGCAGACTGCAACCCCACAGGCAGGTCTGGGGCTGCCAGATGCTCCAGGCAGGGGGCTGGAGGGGGCTCACAAAGGCTTGCCCTCCAGGGAGATGATGGCGCTGCCCCCAGTTTCTCGTCCAAGGTGCAGCGGTCCTTGACCTCCTCATAGCAGTTTGCTTGTAATTCATGCTTGATCCCCGTCAGCTTCTTCTTGATGGCATCCTTGGAGCTGGCATAAATCATTTTGCTCTTAAGGGGTGCACATTCAGGTGTCCAGAAGATAAACACCAGGTCCTCCTTCTGCTCTCCTTGGTCTCGTAGGTGGCATCATAGAGGGCATAGTGGCAGTCCTTGTCTGGCAGCATCCTGACAAAGGTGGCATAGGGGTCGTCTACAGTCTGGCCCACATCACCCACCAGGATCTACTTGCTCTCCTCCAGGATGATGTTTTTCTTGTCCTCGCTCAGGCAGAAGGGTACCGCCTTCTTGCGCTTCTTTACCTCCTCTGGTGTTGAGGACTTACGAACCTTCATGTCATTGAACACTTTGATGACACCATCAGAGACCGCCACACCAGAGGCCTGCCAGCCGAGGGAGGGTGGGGGAGGGTGAGCAGAGGCAGTAACAGCCCTTGTGGGGTGCGCGCGCCAAGACTGCTGGCGCACTTTTCCTTCCCCGCCTCTGTGGCCGAGTTCCGATGCTGCATGCTCCCATTGAAGGAGCGCCCCCCGTGAACCGACTTGCCTCGGTGCCCCCACCCCTCTGCCCCACTGCTGCGCCTAAATTTTAACTCTTTGATGACAAGCACCTTGTTTGGTTTGCTCATGTCTGAGTATCTCATGCCTAGATCAGTGCTTGTCGTATCATATGGACTCAAAAATGTTTTAGCTGGGGGCGCCTGGGTGGCGCAGTCGGTTAAGCGTCCGACTTCAGTCAGGTCACGATCTCACGGTCCGTGAGTTCGAGCCCCGCGTCAGGCTCTGGGCTGATGGCTCGGAGCCTGGAGCCTGTTTCCGATTCTGTGTCTCCCTCTCTCTCTCTGCCCCTCCCCCGTTCATGCTCTGTCTCTCTCTGTCCCAAAAATAAATAAAAAACGTTGAAAAAAAAATTTAAATAAAAATGTTTTAGCTGAATCAAATGATTTAAAAAGAGACATTTATAATAACTGACATAGGTACGTTACTTGAATTGCTTAAATAACTGTGAAACTAATTTCCCCACCAGGCTTCTTTATAATGAAAGGGATGAATATTGACTCTGTATAAGTGGAACTTTTTTTGAGATAAATAGATGGAGAGTAGGCATTCAAGATGGGGCCTCTAAGATAGCTAACGCAATGGATGACTTATACTGGGAAGAACACCAAATGCATCTGCCTTTTCTTACTATTTTCTCTATTTTCATTTTGGTATTACCTTAGGCTGTGACTTGTTTTCTTCTATCCCATGTGCCCAGTGAGGTGAATACCCACTTTGCTTAGTTTACTGTATCACCTGGGCTTGAGATTACCAAAACCAGACAAAGACAGTGGAAGAAAAGAAAGCTACAGGTGAATATCCCAGATGAATAAAGACGCAAAAACTCACAACAAAATTAAGCAAAATGAACTCAACAACATATTAAAAGGATCATACACCATGGACAAGTGGGATTTATTCGGGATGCAAAATCCACAAATCAATAATGTGGTATATCACATTAATAAAATGAAAGCTAAAAATCACAGGTTCACCTCAATAGATGCAGAAAAAGCAGTTGACAAAATACAACTTCCTTTCATAATAAAAAGTGTCAACAAATTGGGTAGAGATGGAACATAACTCAACATAATAAAAGTCCTATACCACAAACCCACAGCTAACATCATAGTCAACAGTGAAACACTGAAAGTTTTCCTCTAAGACTACGAATACCACACCACTCTCATTCACCAAAGTACTAGAAGTCCTAGTTAACAGCAATTAAGGCAAGGCAAAGGAATAAATTATATCTAAATCTTAAAGGAAGAAGTTAAATTATTGTGTGTATATATGTTCTTACATACAGAGAATCATAAAGCTTGAGTCAAATTTCCCATTCTGAGAGTTTCTGAGAATGTAAATGGCATGTCCTACCCAATACCTGACAGGAAGGTCTGTGATCACCTACATTCTCCCCTTAACTCCACATTTGGAATTTCTAGCAGGAAAACCAATCCTCATCTCGGCAGGAGGTATGTGCATTGTGTACATGGTCTCCAGTGACTTTGTTTTAAATTTACCTATCAATCCCAAACCATGTTTTTACTGTTAACTGAAGGTTCCTCAAAAAACAACTATTCCTGTTAGCTTTTTTTTTTTTTTTTCTAGTTACTCTTTGTTATTTCAAAAGGAATTTGGAGACAGGGAGAAATGGTAATGCCACATTTTCAATGTGCCATCTCAATCAGATAATCATTAAGTACAATTTTGAGTAACTCCAACTGTACATTTAAAAGAAAACTGGCCATGGATGATGGGTTCAGGAAAAGACCATCACAATATTTAGTTGCCTGAAGAACAGTTGGTGAAATCAGTTTAATTTGTGATGCTCTACAGGAAGTAAAATTGAAGTTATGCCAATAAAAGGGACTATAAAAGTATGGTACCAAATTTCTAACTTAGACTAAAACTTGGATGAATATTTCCCTACATTTACATTGAACTCTTCGAGAATGGAATGCATGGCTTATTCATTTCTCTATTCCCAATGTATGCACAGGATTTTCTACATATTCAGGCAATGTTTATTCAATAACTGAAAATAAAGCCTAACATTCTAACATTTGCACTGAATTTTAAGCAGCAGGGGCACAATTTTATTTACATTTTTGGCAGTGGCTCAACATTTCTATCAGTTTGGAGGCCCTTCCAATTAATACTTTTTTTTTTTTTTTTTTAGAGAGAGAGTGCATGAGCAGGAGAGAGGGGCAAAAGAAAGAGAGAGAAAACCCTAAGCAAGCTCCATGCCCAGCACAGAGCCTGATGTGGGGTTCCATCCTATAACCCTGGGATAATGACCTGAGCTAAAATCAAGAGTCAGATGCTCAACTTCCCAGGCACCCCTATAACTTATAATTTTTAAGTCACATTCGTTTACCTTGTGCTTCCCTGATAATTATAAATGAGTGTAACAAGAAGTGAAGGAGCATGAAGCCCAGGAAAATACTGTTCCTGCTAGAAGAACAAATCTGTCATCATGTACCAACTTTCAAAAACAAATAAAAGCATGATTTTATTGGGTGAATATATAAGAATCCAAAAAAATCTGAAAAACATTGCTCTGCTGACTAATGGTCAGAATTTTTTTGTAGAAATTTCCAAAACAAGTTTGTGAGAAAGTGTTACCCTTTCTGTCCCTTTTTTGGCTTGTGTTTGATTTTAGTTATTTTAATCAGTGTTTTTTCCAAGACTAAAGATGTTCTTTTCTGGTCTCCCCATGCTACATCAAATTAATTTGAATATCCTCTGAGACATCTAAATAGCAACAACAATAAATATTCATCATGTGGACTTAATAATGGCATCTTGAAATGTCCTTTTTTCTTTTCTTTCTTTCTTTTTTTTTAACCACAAAGGATTACCATCCAATATGGTATTAAAAACAAAAGAGGGCCATGGATAGATTTTATATCACACTGACAGGAGAAAAAGCAGAACTGTGTGAACACCCTGGCGATAAGCACTGAATAACTCACCTGCAAAGCTTCAAGGTTTATCAAGTATACTGGGAACAAGAGAACTGGGTTTATGATGACTCAAGTGAAATGAACTAATTAATTACAGATTGACTGGATAAATGAGTGTCTACGAAATGCTAATGTGCAATGCAATAAAATTTCAAACGAAATAGCTTTCTATTGGTGCCAAATATTTATCAGACTTATAAAAGTGAACATTCTCAGTCAGATGTTAAATAGAGCAAATAAAGGCACTTTGCAGAATGATATTAAGTGATTTATGATTTATGGAAAAAGCTTTATCTTGAATCACATTTAGTTAGTAGACCTTGTTTATTTATTATTAGTGAGTGTAATAGAGAAGGAAATGAAAGGAAAAGGGGCAAGATGAATAAAATAACAGAGGACTGAAGTCACTGAGATTTTTTTTAAATGTGCTTTATTGGTTGGGTGGTGCTTGTTTTTGGCCTATATTTTTGCCTTTCGTGTTTAAAATAAACTTTAAAAGCTAGAAAAATAACTAAATCTGCCAATTGTTGTGGTCACTTTTCTTTCTGCCACTTTTCTCATTAACATTTTCTTGGAAAAAGAAAAGATTCCAAGAATTGGTGACAGTAATTTTAGTTCCATGTGTTAAATTTATTTTATTGAACTGTTTGGAAATTTCACAATTTCAGGCTAGCTTGATATCAAAATTAATATATTTAAAATGTGTTTATCTCTACTAACCACCAAAAGATGTTTAAATGCCTAATTTCCAAACAACTAGAATAAAGAGAAAAGAACAAAGAAAACTTAATGAGTTAGTAAAAGGCAGGAAAGATAGAAAAATTTTTTAAAAAACCCCAAACTTCAAAAAAATAATAATGTAGATCTTGACAAACCCAGAGTGTCTGTTAGTTAAATTGACTTTACAGACTATTTGGGGCACAATTTACATATTCTCTCCTTTATAAACTTTTCTTAAAACTCCATTAAATATTGAGATTAAAGGGTCCACTGGTTCTATTTTCCTGGCAAACAAAAGAGTTTCCATTTTTTCAAACATTTGGAAATCAAGTGTTGGTATTTTTCTTATAATTTTTGTCAAGAAACATTTCCTAAGGGGTATCAAACTGGTTGCCACTGGAAGAGACTCAAAAAACACATTTCACCATTTGTTCTTCCTCCAGAGATCATTTCACTTTGCCACCTCTGTACCAATTGGTAATGAAAACACATCTGAACAAATTAAAACTAACAATCTGAACAACACCCACTGCCTTCAGAAGAGGCCAAAGAAATGTCACTGGTGCCACTAGTATAATTTGAATTTAGATGCAATTAGACTTTGACCCCTGTTTTATTAATGCTGAAATCTGATCTGTTTGCTACTATTTCTTGAAGATCCTTGTACTTCACCAGAATGTTTACTTCAAAGGCACCATAAAAATTCTTCTTATGAGAACACATGACTTTTCAGAGATTCTTCACTTAAGCAAAAGGACTGTCCTTGTCTCCTTGTCTCCTAATACATATGTGAGGGTGGTGGGGTGGGGCGTCTAATAAAGTTTCCTAAGATGGCTAAGGAGAAATCAAAATTTTAAAAATATGTTTAAGCAGGAGTATTACTTCTATTAGTAATAGTAGGTGCATGTTTTCTAGAAAGAGTTGAATGAAACAAAACAAAGCTAAAGTTAGACAAAGATCAAAATGGATGATTTTCTTTTTTGTCTTTTTTCTGTTTTGGGGAAAGAAAATAGGAAGATTTAACTATATATATTTGAATTTGTAGGAGTCCCACTTCATGTTTATTAAGAATTTATCCGGAAGGACTTGACAGGCCCTGGGGCAGTACTAGAAGCTGAATAAATAACAAGTATTATTATAATCTACTGTAAATTAGAAACAAGATTGGAAGTTAAGGTTAGTCAAATTAGTAAACTCAGGTTTCCCAGGGAAAAGTCTCAGAATACAGGTGACTGAGAAGTATAAAGGTGTAAGTCAAGAGTGTTCCTCCTTAGACTGATGGACAAAACAGAGAATAGACTACTTATGAATGATGAAACTTAATATGACACATTTTAAGATGGAAAATACTCCTGGTGACCTAATCATGAAATTGATCACTGATGGTTTAGTTTTTATACAAATAACCAAGAATAAAAAATCCTAATATTAAATAGCATATCAATATAGGTACCTGCATTCACTAGTGACTACAGGGCACATCTTCCAAAAGCACCAAGGAACAAGTATATCAAGAAATGTGGTGGTGCCTGGGTGCCTCAGTCAGTTAAGCATCCGACTTCAGCTCAGGTCATGGTCTCATGGTTCATGAGTTTGAGGTCGAGCCCCTGCATCTATCCGGCTCTGTGCAGACAGCTCAGAGCCTGGAACCTACTTTGGATTCTGTATCTCCCTCTCTCTCTGCCCTCCTCCTCCCACGCTCAGTTGTTTGCTAATGCGTGTGCTGTCTCTTTCCCTCTCTCAAAAATAAATTAACATTACATTTTTTTAAAAAGAAACATAACGTTGTGGTATTTACCCTAATGAATTTAACTTTTAACATTTATTTATTTTTGAGAGAGAGAGAGCGCGCGCTCACACGAGCATGAGCAGAGAAGGGGGAAGGGCAGAAAGAGAGGGAGACACAGAATTTGAAGGAGGCACCAGGCTCAGAGTATCAACACAGAACCCAACATGGGGCTCAAACCCATAAACCATGAGATCATGACCTGAGCTGAAGCAGGACACTTAACCAGGTGAGTCACCCAGGCACCCTCCAATGAATTTATCCTATCTATCTATCTATCTATCATTATTTATTTTTGTGTAATGAGAAAAAAATCTAAATATCAAAGAATGACCACATTACCCTTGCAGATATCCTAAAAGATATACTGTGCAGGAATTAAAGATGCTTATATTACACTTAAAGTAACATGAAAATCTTACACTGTTATAATGATAAACTAATAATACTTAGCACAAAAATTCGCATACAAAATTTGATTATGTAGGTAAACCATAGCCTATGCATGGATACACACCAAAATCATCACCAAAGTTTTTCCTTAGGAGCCGATGCCATCAATAATGTGTATTTCTCTTCTTTTTACTTTCCTCCAACTTGTAAATTATAAATCTTGCAGTACACTGCACTTTTATAAAATGTAAATTTTACTTAGCATCACCCAGGCTCTGCAAAAGTGTCCATTTCTTTCTCTTTCAAGATATTATTTATTTTCATTGCATTCACTTACCTCTCCTGATGAGCTGGAAATTCTTTTACAGCTCCTGCAGCTTTTCTTTCATTTGTTTCTTCTTTAGCCTGAATTTAAATAAACCAAACAATCAATTGACAAAAAAATGACAATAAAGAATAATAATTTTGTTTTTCTCACATCTGACAGATTAGATTTTTTCCTTTAATTAACTGATTTATTTGACAGTGTAATGCTTACCCCAAGAACTGTATTCTATTTTTCCAATATATTCTTCAACCATGATACAATCAATGTTACTGCCCCCAAATATGATATCAGACGCAAAACAGTGTCATATATGTAAGCTGATGGAAAACTCTACAACACCCAAATTTAGTTTTTTAGGCTAGCAACAAGAGAAACCCAAAACAATTTATCCCACTAAGCCTGGAATTTAGTTTGTTCCTTTCTCTTAATTTCCTAAAGCATTCCATCACTTTTTAAAGCTTTGTTTAATTGTCTTCAGTTTTTACATAACTATTTTAATAGAGAGTTTTTCCTTAAGGAAAAAGGTCATTACAATACAAGGATGACATCTATTTCCAGTCTTTAATGGTATGAATAGAAAGGCTAGGTCTAGTCACAGTTAAGACATTCATAATATACAGGTCTACAGGATTCCTTGCATTTGATACGTCTGTAGAGTCACAGATTTTATATCATTTAATTTTGCTAATTAAGTTTCATAAAGGCCAAAGTTCTTTACCCCTAAATCCTAATGATTTCAATTTGTGTCTAAATTTTGTTAGTACTTCCATGCATAGTTGAAATAAAATACATAAGACAAATGACCATGTCTAATTGGTCTGTTGTGACAGGTGAAAATATTTCAATGCTCATTAAAACTTATTTTAAAATATGAGAAAATTTTCTTCTCACACTAATTCTATTTATACATGATTAAAGACCAAAACCAGCATATTCCAACAAGAGAATGAAAAGAAAAAGAGCACGTTATTAAGAAAAATTGTGACTGATTAGTGTAATTGCTATTTGCTTGATGGCAGTCCCAGTTTTGCTCATATACAGTAGGTATTTCAATTTATAAAAGTCTGAAATCATCATGGAAGTCAAAAATTATACAGTGGAAATCAAAAGTGCAAAACATAATAAGGTAATTTGTGTAATATGCCATAATGTAATTTCTCATATTTAGGATTTTGTATTGAGGGCCTCTGATTTTCAGATATCTATAATTATCAAGTAAATAATGGTATGGGAAGAGAATAGGAAAGGAATTCTGTTCTAATTAGAGAGCCTATCAAAAGAACCAAAAGACATATATTCTTACTACATACATGTTGATAGTACCATGGTTCATAGTTTTATTGATAACTCTTTACTGATAAATGCAAAATTTTATCCTCTTTTTTGTTTGTTTGTTTCCTTCCTCATAGAATTTCATTCTCTTCCCATACCTGTCTTCCAAGGATAAAGAAGCAGACGATGGGATAAGAGCTTTGCATATGGAGACAATTAGTCACCTATGCTTCTTAGTTCTCCAGTAACCTATACCAACTGTTACTTTTCTAAATACCAGAAAATTTTTCCTCTTAAAAAAAAAAAATATATATATATATATGTGTGTATATATATATACATATATATATACACATATATATACACACACACATATATATATACGTGTGTGTATATATATATGTATATATATATATATATATATATATGTGTGTGTGTGTATATATATATATCAGTAATTTTCCAAGGATAAAGAAGCAGAATCCCATAAACAATGGGATAAGAGCTTTGCATATGGAGCCAATTAGTCACCTTTGCTTCTTAGTTCTCAAGTAACTTATACCAACTGTTATTTTTCTGAACACCAGAAAATGTTTTCCTCTAAAAAAGTATATACATATATATCTGTCTACATCTCAGTAATTTTGAATTTCAATGGAATTATGTTAGTAAAATCACACTGAAAAGTATAGTAATATAATTTCAGTATTCAATCTTAGCATGTAGAAGCCTATTAATAATTATTTCAAGTATTTTAATGATTAACTATATGTAGGATAGCCAAACAAGTTATTCCCCAAAATATATAATGATCTCTCCAGGCAGCACATGTATGATGAACCAACTTAAAACTACTGAGCAGGATAAGTCTTTAGCATATAATTCAACACAAATAAATTCTAGAAGTTAATTTAAAACTTTAAAATTGCCAACTTGCCAAATGCCACATATATGTAAAATAACTGAAATGGAATATTAGTATTATTATTTGAACAATTCAAGCCCAAATGCCTTTTTTTCTGCAAGTAACTGCTTTTGAACTTACTTACTTACTTACTTATTACTTACTTACTTACTTACTTAATTTATTTATTTATTTATTTATTTATTTAGAGAGGGGGTGTGAGCAAAGAGAGAAAGGGAGAGAGAATCTCAAGCAGGGATTCTGACAGTGTGGAGCCAGACGCAAGGCTCGAACCCATGAAACATGAGATCATGACCTGAGCTGAAATCAAGTTAGACACTCAAATGACTGAGCCACCCAGGCACCCTGAACTTAATTTTTTTTTAAGTAGATTTGATCTGCTTTTCACTAATTTAATTTTCCAAAAACTCTGCTTAGTGCTGTGCATAAATTCCCTATCATAATAATATTCCTATGTAATAGGTGTTACCATCTTCGTTTTTCAAACATGGAAACTGAGTTCCCAGAGGTTACACAAGGTTTTGCCTGAAAAAGACATGAATAAGCTATATTTTGGTGACTATGTAATGTAATAAAGATATACTCCTTAAAGTTATAATGAAAAACATGGTTTGCGTGAATCCAAAGTAATGTCCTTCAGTACTACTCAGTCTCAGTTTTTAAAAATAGTGCCTGACATATGGCAATTGCCAAAATGGTCTCTATCATTGTCAATAACATTTATAACAATCACAGACAAAATCATGAGGAATTACATCATGATAAGAGTCTATAAAGATCCCTTTATACTATTATCAAAATTATTCAAATGATATTTTGGACAGATAATGAAAAGCCAATCAGTTTGGCAAGTTAGAGTGCTTTTTTGGTCATAATTTTACAGGTCACTTATATGCATATTGTAAATTAATCAAATTTCCTAGGTTCTGGCAGCATATCAGAATTAAACTGCCTAGAGTGTTCTTTCGAAAGAGATCATTATATTGCAGCACCATTAGATTAACAACTTCATTGTTTCAGAGGAAAGAGAAAGTCATTTAATTTATAAAAGTGATAAATTACTTTGATTCAAAATTGAATTAATCAGTAAGTACACATTTCAGAAACAATGAAGTTCAAATCCTCAGCAGACTTACAGCCCCTTTTAAAAACAAGTATGTCCATTATCTTCAATACAATGAAACATCAAATATTACTAAAAGCAAAATTTTCTATTAAAATCATATTCATTTTTAAAATAGTTATAGAAAGCAATTAGCTATTGAAAAACCCATATATATCTACATTTTAGTACTCTACTGATAATAACTGTAGCAAAAACTGATTTGGCTTTATAGACAATTTAGATAGCTAAACACAATAATCAGCAATTTCCAAAAACACATGGGAAGAAAGTTTTCCCTTTTAACAAAAGAAAAGATAGTCCACTTAAACTGGAATTGTCAAAGGTCCACACAGTGTTTACTACTTAAAATTACTACCCTGAGTTTCTGGTTGGTTGTTCTAAACATGAACTTCGTCTTGACTGTATTTAGAGTAGTTACTGAAGAACCTCATGAACGTGGGGCCACGAAATGAGGTATGCCCTATGTTCTCTCCCATGACTTGCCTGGTAGCACAGAGACAGTAAGGAGATGTGACCAGATGCATGATGAACCTATGATGGAGACAGCAGAAAGGTACACAAAAGTCATCAGCCACATGCAAATCTTCCTGGTAGCACTGTGAAGTTCTTGAACTTGCAAAGCTTCTTAATTAGATCAGACACTCAAATAGAGACAATTAATACATGGTTTTATTTTTACTGTTTTTCATAGTGCTCCTGGTTGCTCTTTAGATGACATGACTATTGAAATGACATCAGCCTCTTGAAAGGCCCAACTTGGATACCTGCAGGAAACAGGAAACGAAGGAACTTCTGCCAAGGAGTCACCTAAAAAGATTTTTAATGACACAGCTCTGGGCCAAATCTTGTTATGGCATCTTCCCAGGGGCCCCGTTTGCCAGCACTCCTCGCTTCCTATGAATATTGTTTCCTCAGACTCCCTCTTCAACCACTTACTTGGCTGCTTCTACATGTTCTTGCTTTGTGCTATCAATGAATTCTTCTTAAGGCATTCATTACAGAGGACTCAGTAAGATGATATCTCATACAGAAAGTTGTCTGATTTCCCCATCCACTGAAAAAAAGCCTGTTGTTCAGGATTGTCCAATAGGCTTGCACCACCTCTGCCACTGGGTAAGCTTGGCGACTTGTCTTTTTTTTTTTTTAATTTTTTTTTAATGTTTATTTATTTTTGAGATAGAGGGAGACACAGCGTGAGTGGGGGAGGGGCAGAGAGAGAGGGAGACTCAGAACCTGAAGCAGGCTCCAGGCTCTGAGTTGTCAGCACAGAGCCTGATGCAAGGCTCGAACCCACGAACTGTGAGATCATGACCGGAGCCGAAGTTGGACGCTCAACCAACTGAGCCACCCAGGTGCCCCGCGACTTGTCTTTTTGAGAAGCGAATTCAGTATAATTGCTACCTTCTTCTTGATTACAAAAGAGAAATCTTCCTTTCTTCCATTCACATAGAACAAATCAAATAAAGAATTACATTGCCACTGAGTTTTTATGAATCCCCCTAACTACCTTAGTCTTGTATAATGGAGGAAATGTGCCACCTGTGTGGGCAATCCACTCACTAACCCACAGCATTCCTTAGAATGATAGTCACTGCTGTGAACAATCCCTGAAGCTAAACTTAGAAATTTGTTTGTCTAGTTTTCCTTGGGTTGCTTTGGTGACTCTAAACCAGTGAAACCGCTGATTTGGGGATTCAACTTAACTGTGCTGTAGGTAATAATATGGGTGACCCGGTCTATGGCAAATTTACTGGCGTGGTCTGTATATACTGGAGTATATATAGAAGGGTATCTGCACCAGAGTACATGTGTATGCACACGTGTAAACACACACACACACACACAGACACAAGGGCATGTGTGCATATGTGCAGGTGATGGTGCTAAGGTTTTCATGACAACTAGCCTATTTTTTTATTTTACGCTATCTTGTAAAATATTTTTTTTCTAGGAGCCTCTGGGTGATTTAGTCAGTTAAGCGTCTGACTTTGGCTCAGGTCATGATCTCACAGTTTGTGGGTTTGAGCCCCACGTTGGGCTCTGCGCTGACAGCTCAGAGCCTGGAGCCTGCTTTGGTTTCTGTGTCTCCCTCTCTCTCTGTCCCTCCCTTGCTCTCTCTCTCTGTATCTCTCTCTCAGAGATAAACATTAAAAAAATATTTTTTCTAGCCCACAGTCTGGTAAAAAAAGCAGAATAGTTTAGCTCACATCTTGCTCTATGGAAATTAAGAGTATAAAATACAGAGCATCAATTCAGGCTAAGGAAAAGAATTAGATTCAGTATAAGGAATTAAAATTGTAACCATTTTTAGTATTTAAGATAATTATAATAACTAAACATTACTTAGATATTACATGTGTGCCAAGCATTATGCTAAGTGTTATACATGAAATATTTCATTTGTTGCTTTTAGCAACTTTTTGAGGCAGATTCTATTATTATCTCTATTTCTAAAGTAAAGAACCAGCTCAGAGAGGTTAAGTCCCTAGCCCAAAGTACTAGCCAAGAAGTGGCAAGGCCATAACTGGAACACGGGTCTCCTTCGGCCTGATGCCAAAGAGCCTTATCTCTATGGAAATACTTTAAAACATTCCTCCCCTAGTTCTCTGTGTCCCAGCCACTTTGGCCTTCCTCCAATTTCTCATATTCTTTATGTTCCTTCATATATTAGGATCTCTCTATATAATAATACAAGTCCTGGACATACCCCATTTTATTTTATAATCATCTATCCATTGTGATTATTTGATTAATTTCTTTCTCCACCACTAGTGAAAGCCAAGTACCATGTTTATTTTGCTTATGATTATTTGAGAAGAAACATTATAGAGTGATGCTCAAAAGCATTTACAGCCAGACTGCCTAGATCCTGGCTTTGCTAGCCAATGTCATCATGACTGAGTTATTTAATTTCTATCTCAATTTTCTTTTTTAAAAAATGTTTATTTGAGAGAGACAGAGAATGAGAGAGAGAAAGAGAGAGAGAACACACATGAGCACACACAAGGAGATGAGAGGCAGAGACAGGGGGAGAGAAAGAATCCCAAGCAGGCTCCACGCAGTTAGCGCAGAGCCTGAAACAGAGCTCTGTCTCATCAACTGTGAGATCATGACCTAAGCCAAAATCAAGAGTCAGAAGCTCAACGTACTGAGGCACCCAGGTGCCCCTCAATTTTCTTTTCTACAAAATGGGGATATCAATAATATCTACCTTATGACAAGTACTGAGGAGTAAATGGGTAAAAAATAAAGTCCTTAAACCATATCCTGGTACCAGCAGGACTTAGTAAGAGTCAGCTATTGTCTATTCCTGACACCTACTGCAGTGCTGGTTAAATAGCAGGCACTCAATACCTAATTTATGAATAAATGCATGCATGCATGCATGCATGAATCTTCTGGAGTTACCCGAATACCTTCACTGGTGGCTACTCAAGCTATGATACTGCCTACCAAAACTTTAGCCAAGGATTAGTGCTAGTGAATACCAAGGCAAGAAACAGTCATCATCTCTTCAGATGCTCTGGAAAAGGTTCACTTACAAATGAATAGTAATGTAATTGCTTGATACGAGCATCTTCAAATACTTTGTTTTTTAAGAATACAGAAATTCATCAACTACATTTGAGCTCAGAAAACCTCATAGAAAGTTATGAAACTCATAGAAGTTAAAGAACTTGAGCAAAATCACACAGCAAGAAAAGCAAGAAGTGTGACTGGAATATTACACCACCTCATTTCATTCTTGTATATTTTACTCCTTATTCAAAAGCACAAAATACCTTCCAAAAGAAAGATAATTGTTAAAGGTTGCATTTTTAACATGTTGAAGGCAATTAGTAAAGATGTTAAAATATCATCAGTAAATGTGGCTTTCTTTCAAATATCAAAGATAAATACTAAAACATTTTTGGCATCTTTATTGGACATCCAAGCTTTGGGAACAAACTAAGTCTATGGTTTTAGTCATGCTTCCTCTGCAACATAGCTAAGATTTAGTAAGTAGATGAAATTTAGTTTGGAGCTACTATGTGTCACTGTCTCTTTTAAAGCAGATGTTAGATCCTGTCATTGTCATCCTATTTGCAAAAAAGTACACTTTCATTGGCTTTACTGTGTGAAAAAGATCTTTGTTAATAGAGAAACCCTGGAAGCTTTTCCAAGGGGAAAAGCCTATTCCCAAGATGACTATAAAAGCATGAAAAGCATTTATTTATTCACAGTTAATCTTAAAATCCTGTGATCAGACATAAATGGCCTAACAAACCTCATTAGGATCTATCCTGCAGGTGAGAATAAGCTGGCTCCACGAGGAAAAGCAATTAAGGAGTCAATCTAGAAAAGAAGAGTCAGTTTTCCTTATCTTCCTTTAAGTTGAGAGTCAAATACACAGTGATAGGTCCACTCACTAAGACAGCCTTAAGATTCTCCTGTGTGACTGAACTTTAGACAAGTTCCTTTCGCATTACGACCCTGATTTCCTTTACCTAGACCATGTACTTTTGAAAACTTGACGTTACAAATTCTCTGTCTCTCTGAAATGCAAATCTTCTCCCAGCCTCTTGCCACTTTTACAACTCAAGAAAGTCTTTCTCAAGGTCCTGAGAGCTATCGCTTGGAAAAGAAATCATCAAGAAAGATACAGCCAAAGCCCCTAACTCCCAGTTTCAGTGCGAGGGTGGGAGCCTAACATAAATGCCAATTAGCAAACACAGATGATCTAATCATGATCTATCTCTGCACCACCAACATCATCTAGTACTTCTCTACTAGATTGCTTCAGTGTGAAAAACTCTCCCATTTTTTTTAGATTTTTTAAAAAAGTTTATTTATTTATTTTGATAGAGAAAGTGGGGATGTGTGTGAGTGCAGAAAGGCCAGAGAAAAAGGGAGAAAGAGAATCCCAAAGAGGCTCTGTACTATCATCGGAGAAACTGATGTGAGGCTCGATCTCACCAACTGTGAGATCATGACCTGAGCCGAGATCAAGAGTCAGACGCTTAATCAACTGAGCCACCCAAGTGCCCTAGATTTTAAGTAATCTCTACACCAAATATGGGGCTTGAACTCACAACCCCAAGATTAAGAGTTGCATGTCATGGACTGAGCCGGCCAGGCACCTCCCAACCTTTTTTTTCCCAAAAAAGTTCAGTTCAATCTCTAGTCCTCTTGCAATAGTCTTGAATCAAGTTTTCCTTGTACATTTATCTCTATCCAGTGCAATTTTTCTTTGACACCAGAGAACAACTTCTTTCAGAAATATACAGCAGGATGGCCAACTCTCTAAAAGCTCTACATTCCACTCTATAATCAAGTTGCCAATGTATCTGCAATACCCACTCTAGCCATTATAGCCTATTATTTGCTTTGTGTATGTTTCCAACATAGAGCAAATAACACCAAGTTATGAATATTTTTTATTACCTTGGACTGTGACCTACGGGAAGAAAGAAAGTTTTTATTCACTTTTCTGTTTCCAGTGTCTCCAGTTGATGCCTACAAGACACACTCATATCACCCTAGGGGGGCACCCAAGCAATCTTCTAGTTCCTTATATGTGGAGTGACCATATAATTTATCATCTACATCAGGACTTTTGAGAGTAAAAGGAGGCACTAAAATAATGTTATAAAATTTTTCAAATATTTTTACTTCCAGATAAATTCATTTCATTAAGTTATGGTTAAGAACCCCCCCAAATTTATTTTTTTAATGTTTCACTAAATTTAGATTCTAAAAAATCAAGGCTGCCTTCTTCTTTTTTTTTAATCATAAGCCTTCTAAATCTCAACCCAGTGCAGTATAGAATATCAATTTAAGCTACAAATACAACTTCAAAGATTCTTCTCATAAGTGGAGATATTCCAAAGCACAGTTAAAGAATTTCAAAATTCATCCATCATTTCAATTTCTCATCATTCCATTTTTTTAGTACATCCCTTGCTTTTGTAGGGACAAATTTCAATGCCTCTCTATTTGCAAGCTTTTTTTTCAAAAATTCAATTTGATAAAGCTTAAGGTTTTTTGTGCACCATATGTTGAATACTTTTATTAAAGATTTTTAATTGATTAAAAAAAAAGAAACCAAAATTTATTTTCTAGCAGTGGTCTATACTATGAAAGCATTTAGACTGAAATGTTCTCCCAAAGATCAGCACTAAGCAACATGGCTTCATTAGGAAACAACTTGAAGTCCAGTTACTATATACAATGTCACTTGTTTATTTTAATTATTTTTGCTTCCATGTAAATTGGTAATGCATTTCAACTTTTTTGGATACATTATGAATTCATTTCTGCCCCATAAATGCTTTAATTTGTTAAGAACATTTTTTTAACTATGATGCTCTGAACTACCAAAATCTGTATTTATATTATCAGCACAAAACAAATCATTTTAACTTCATATTAACTCCTGAATCAACTGATACGTCTTCCAGTAATGTCACTTTTGAGAGAATTAACTTGTGAAAGCTTTCTTTTCTTCCATGAATTGAATGAAAAAATGCAATCAATGTTAAAATTCACTGGTTTCTATTTCAAGGAAGTGACGATATCGACCTAAAAGTGTTATCACTGAGCAAATGCCCTTTTGCTAATGCATTGATAGCTATCAATTCATTCTATGTACATACACAAGAAAACATGACGTCATAATGAGCAAAAGTAGTATTCATGAAGAAGAGTTATTTAACCTAAAAGAAAAGTCGTGTCACTAAAGTGATAGGCAAATTGACCTTTGTAGATACAAGTGTTAAAACATTGTCTTTGGTCACCATCCTAAAATAATAAGTTCTGAAATGGGGAAGTTTCTTAAGCAGATTTGTGTTGTCTGCTATCTATATTATCAATGTTATCACTTTGGTGCCATTGGTCGATGGATGGTATATGTTCACAAACATTTTAAGTTAAACATGGAGTATCAACAATACTGAAAAACAAAAATGTATTCATTTTTTTCATTAAATATGTGCTTTAGTTTTTTAAACATATTGCTGTCAAAATGACTTAAAAATGAAAATATTACCAAACAATAAAATGAATAGCTGTACATTAACAGCACAGAGTAAGTGGCCAAGTCATTGCCGGGAGACAGTGAATCTCCCCTTCACATACTCCTCCCTCTAATTCCCCCCGTTTACTCCGACCCTCTCCTGGGACTGGCCCTGTCCCTTCTTACCGCTAGAAGGCTGAGACACCAAGTGGTCAGCAGGAAAAGTAGTGACAGATACTATCCTCACTAATTCCTGGGAGACTTCATCAGGAAAAAGACAAAAATATAAATCCAAGCTTATGAATAACCCCTTGAAGGAAGGCTGCGCTTGTGAGGGATCCTGAATCTTTACCATGATTAGCTCCACAACTTGGCAGCTTCTAGGAGGTGGCCAAGCAGAGAGGGCTCCGAGTGTAGACCAGGTGAGCAAACAGAAGTTCTAAGCATCCTGGTTCGACAGAGTTAACAGGAGACGAAGTTGCTGAGGAAAGCAGGAAGCAGGTCACCTAAAAATGGATAATTTAGGCTAAGGAATTTGAAGAGGATGAACAAATAAATAAGTGAATGAAGAAATGAATTAGGAGGAAAAGAATCGTACTTGGGTTTTGCAGGAAGAGGATGAGACGGGATGCGCTGAGCATGAGCGGTGGCGCAGAGAATGCCAGAATCAGGCTGGAGGCGCGCAGCTGAAGCCCCTTGTCGTGGGATCTTAAGAGATCCAGGACACTGGCAGGGAAGTCCTGGGATGAAAAACACCTGGGACCTCACCGCCTAGGACTCTTCCTCCCAGACTCTCTATAAGGTCGTGAACTCACAGTAGCCACTAAAAAATCCCCAGAGCTTGTGGATGCCTCTTTATTCCCCCGCTCAGTCACAGTGTAGGTTCACCTGCCCCAGAAATCAGGCCAGGTGCAGGGACTTCACTCTGGCCCTGCTGTGTGTGGGACCCACCCAAGCCAGAATGCGAGGGTCAAGTGCGCTTGCTCTGGAGTAAAATCCTATAGCTTTCCCAGAGCACTAAGGGCTCAGGGCAGTAACCCCAGCTTCTATGGAATGCCAGGGCCCCAATCTAATGTCTCCCAAGGTCCAAGGCCTCAGCAACCCAGATGTGTTTTCCATTGCACATCCTCGTGACTCATTCCTCCTGGCATCTGCGAAGTGTCTAAAATTTGTCCCAAGGGACTATTTCTGCCTGTTCCTGGAGCATTTGCCTTGAAGAGCAGCCTCAGGGCCTTAGTGTCTCTCTGTTTCTGACCCAGCACATCTATGAGTACTGTGCAGTGGTGAACTGCTGGCTCCTTCACCCAATATCCTCCATCATGCAACATTCTGTCTTTTTGAATTCCATAGGGGATAGAATGAGCCAGGTTCTTTTCAGGTGGGTAGAGCGTGGGGTTTCCCAGGAAGGACTGGAGAACAAGAAAAAAAGAAAAACATTTCTTCTTTAATCCAAAGGCAGCCATCTAATGGTACCCAACAACAGAAACCTAAACTGTTGGTTGGATGAGTGTCTGTCACTGCCATGATCACCCTGATTCCATTTTCTCATCCACAGAATTTGAGAATTGGGGTAATGTTCCTTATGCCTCTAAAATCGAGTTCCACAATTCTCTGAAAACATTCTTCTTACACTGACTTTGAGATTGATGTGAACAATAAGTTTCCATCACTCCCTAACTCCAACATGAATTTTAGTTATTTTACTGTGCTATCTTTTCCAATATTAGGATGACAAAGACTTACTCATCTCTGAACCCCCTAAAAGTGACAAGCAAAGTGTCAAGCACATGTCTGTCATATCAGAAAGACTTTGCCACATGACAAATAACTCCAAAATTTAGTATCTAAACCAACAAGTATTTATTATTTCTCACAATTCAGGGGTTAAGTTGGTATTTCCTCCAGTATAGACTAGCTGGGTTTAAAATGGTCTTACCCACATGTTTCTTAGTCTATGAAACCCTGACTGGGGTGGCTGAGATGGTCTCCCTCCTGTGGTCTCTCAGCCTCCAGGAGGCTAGTCCAGTCTTGTATACATGATATAAGACATGTTCCAAGCAGCCACAGAAGTGAAGCTCCAACTTACAGGCACTTTTCATTCTTCTGCCTAAATCATGTTTGCTAATGTGATCCCAACAGCCATGGGACCACACCCAGATTCACAGGGTAGAGGAAGACTCTGCGCCATGATGAAATGAAATGAAACACTAGTATTTCTAATAAATACTAGTATTCTGTATTATTTCTACTTCATCCTGTAGGCAACACTGAAGCAAGAATGCAAGGAATTTCCAACATCTCTCTCTGTCCATGACCTGGTTGGACTATAGTAGTCCCCCCTTATTCAAGGGGAAGATACATTTCAAGACCGCCAGGGAATACCTGAAACCACTGATACTACTAAACCCTATATATACTATGCTTTTTCCTATACACACACAGCTATGATAACATTTAATTTATAAATTAAGCATAGTAAGAGATTAACAATAACTAATAGTAAAATACAACTATAACAGTACACTGTAATGAAACTTCTATGAATGTGGTCTCTCTCTCAAAATATTTTACCATACTGTATTCCCCTTTCTTCTTGTGATGATGTAAGCTGATAAAATGCTTACGTAATGAGATGAAGTGAGCTGAATGATGTAGGCATTGTGACACAGTGTTAAGCTACTAGTGACCTACTGAGGATATGTAAGAAGGAGAATCATGTGCTTCTGAACCACGGTTGACTGCAGATAACTTGAAAGTATAGGAAGTAAAACCATGGATAAAGGGGTGAGGGGGACTAGTGAATAGGCTTGGGGGAAAATGAAAAATGTGGCTCTGTTTGTAGGCAAACTGGAGAACAGGAAAGAAACGTTTCCTCCTTGTGAGTATCTCCAGTACTGTAAAAAATACTGGAATGGAATAGAAGCCAAACAAAAAACCTTGTGATATTATTCCTAACCGACGTTCAAGAAATCTCATTTTAAAATGTTCCATTTTATACAACCAAGGTTTGTTAGTGTGGAGAAATGCAAAGACTATATATTTTGGGTTTTTTTTTTTAGATCATGATTTGAATTCCATCTAGGACATTTACCAGCGTGAAATCTTGACAAAAAAACTTAAACACTTATCCACAGTTTCCTAATTTCTTAAATGAGATCATACCCCAGAAGACTGTTCTGAAGATTAAACAATGCAACATACAAGCTTTATACATGTTAAGCACTCACAAATTGGTTTCCTTCCTTTCTTATGTTTATACTTAACTTCTTTGGCTTATATAATATTATGTACTTTTAATTCCTCAAGTTTTAAAATGCTTTCTATGTTACTAGCTAATACACACACAAATGCACGTATAAAGGTATATGGTAACACTATTGAACAGAGAAAAAAACTGGAGAGACATCTCTAACACCTGGTAAGAAATGAAGATGAAGTCCCAAGGCAGAGCAGTATGTCCCGGTATGTCCTCCTAATCACTGCAGTAAGCTGCCATGCCATCTATGACAAAGATTCACTGCAGCTGTAATTTATAACACAACTTTAAAAACCAGTCTGCTCTACTAACAAAACTGAAAAGTAATTGTGTCTAATTTAAAATAATTACCAGATATTTTTTCATATACTTGAACTTATTCCCTCTCACAAAATGGCTTTGTTTTGGCGGAAAAATCTAGAAAACAAAATACCATCCACACTGAACTGCTTGTTTTCCTAAAATTGTTTTGGGAGATGGCCTAAATTCGAGAAAAATACCACGGTATTATAGTCTTAGTTGGTCACTATGGTGCCTTGCAGTTCAGAACACATAATGTTTTAAGTTTGTCCTAACAAGAACAGGTTGAATATATTAAAATGTGCCTCAACCTCAGTAAATTTTTGGAATTAAAAACGGGTAGTCATTTTGAAAAGGACAAGGATGTGGTAAAATATTCAAAAGGTCAAAGGCAAATTTTATTACACCTAAAATACTCATGCTTTTTCACACAGTTACAAATACCACCTAGGGTGCAAAACTGTACAACCATTCTAACTCTATTTGCATTTGTGAAATGTTAAAAACATACTGGATAGGCATTTTGATAGAGATGTACATTTTTTTTAAAGAAAGAAATTCTTTCTTCCAGAGAATTTAATTCAGTATTAACTAATAAAACTGAGTCCAGTAGATACACTCATGTAGCTCAATAGTGAAAATACATGATTGGAAAAATCCAGCATCTCTTACTTCATGGAGGACAGAGCACAATGTCTTCCTCTAGCGCTGTTTCCTACCTTGCCAAGATTTCCTTTTCTGCCATCTTTACTCAGTGCATCAAATGATTAGTGCCCTTCCTCAGCTTAACTGAACTTTACTTACTCTGCAATTTTCTGCTGAAGGGGCCATTCAACCTTCTTTACCTTAGTTACCTCAAAACTCAGGTTAGGATAAGACTGGTAGTCTGCACAGCATTGCTATTTTTCCCTGGATCACTGCCCATGCCTCAAGCTAAAATCCCTGCATTTCTGAGATTGTGTCACTGGGATCTATAGCATAATACCCTCCTAAACTTCTGTTCTGAAGTTTACCCCATATTTTGGGCAGCTGATTCAACACTCCCCCTTTATTCTCTGTTACAGATCTTCTCTCCAATTTATTCACTTCTTCAGGTCCAGGAATCTTCAGCCCCATTCTAACTATAGCTACTCACACATACATCCTCAATTCCAACGTTGCTATTACCTAGGACGCCCTACAGAATAAGCTCCTTTAGCTTATTATAGTATCTCCAGGGTTGAACATTATGTTATCGACAATTAGCATAGCATCTGGTATAGATTACGTTTTTAAACAGTTATTAAATAAATGAATACATTAACAATACATGTTATAATACATTATATCAAAAAACTTAAACACATCATTCTTTCATCTTTTTCTTTAAAAAAAATTTTTTTAATGTTTATTTATTTTTGATAGAGAGAGAGAGACAGAGCATGAATGGGGGAGGGGTAGAGAGAGAGGGAGACACAGAATGAGAAGGAGGCTCCTGGCTCCGAGCTGTCAGCACAGAGCCCGATGCAGGGCTCGAACTCACAGACCACTGAGATCACGACCAGAGCCAAAGTCGGACACTCAACTGACTGAGCCACCCAGGCGCCCCTCATCTCTATCTTTCTACCCTCTTAGGTCCCAAATTCCACCATTCATTTCATATCATAATAACTACTATCCCCAACCTATTTCCTCCTAATCTCTCAGCCATCCTCTGTATTCCACATATTTTCCAGACCAATACAAATAAGATGAACCTCTCCTTACCAAACACTCCTCCCTATTTATACGCCCATTCCTACAAAGCAGAGTCATTTGGCAAAACTCTGAATCACTTTGGTATTGATGCTACTCCTTCTTCCACTACTACTGTGTGAGAGCAAGCACTTTTTTTTTTTTAAAGCTTATTGATTTATTTCAAGAGAGACATACAGAGTGAGCAGGGGAGGGTCAGAGAGAGAGGGAGACACAGAATCCGAAGCAGCTTCAGGCTCTGAGCTGCCAGCACACAGCTGGAAGTGGGGCTCAAACTCGTGAACTGCAAGATCATGACCTGAGCCAAAGTCAGACGCCTAACCAACTGAGACACCCAGGTGCTCCTAAGAACAAGTACATTTTAAGATGTGGTTCTAGAAATCAGAATTGAGACTTGGGGCAGAATTTTAAAATACACAAAAATGTGCACTTGTGATTATATGCATCTATAAAATAAAACGGCAATAGAAATGACTCATTGTATATTCATACATAAGACTCTTAATGAGAGCCTATTCTCTGCTAAGAATTCAACCAGGTTCTGAGGAGATAAAGTAGAAAATATGTGTCCTTCTGCTTTGAAGAGTTTGCTCATAATCTACTAAGGTAGGTGATAGATATTCAGACTTGGTCCTCTCCCACACTGTCCTGTACTCCAACATGTGTTGTGAAGATGGAAAATTTGACAGGAGTGTAAATATGGTGTAAATTATAGGACACCAAATAAAGACTATGAAATACATTTTATTTTATTTAAATAAATTTGTGTCAAGAAGCCTGAAAATGATTGGCATAACCAAATTGCCAACACAAATTCTTTACTAAGAAATAATGAGAACTATTTTAAAACAAGTAACATGAAGCATTAATAGCAATTTAAAGTTAATAAATAAATAATGTTATTTACTCTCAAATACTGCTCACACACTATCAAATCCTAATGGCTGAAGTCTATTCACCTTGCAAAGGCCATTCTGAAATTGCAGACACTAAAGCCTAGAGCAGGTTAGGAACTAAATAAATACTAGTTCTGTTGCGCTTCCTGTACTCTATCCAGTGCTGTCACAGAGTGCCTAAGGCAATGACAAGAAAAGCAATTATCAGAGTTTGAAATTCACAAAAATTTTGAGCAGTGAAAAACTGAGAGGGTAAGACTGAGTTAGGAATCTCACCAGGATCAGGAGAGTTCTTGGGTGAATAGATGATTATTTATTACAGGTATTAAACCATTTTAGTCCGTTTTTACTGAGATGTTGTTACTTAAATGTAACCTGAGGTCCATATGCATCAGGCTCACGAAATGCCCTATTATTCTTTGGCTTTTTGAATCAGTGATTTTGAAGCCACTGGTAAGCTCCAACCCTTTCACAGGATCAAACTTTCCTTAACATGTTTTAAAAACTTATTGATATAGTCCTATCAAATCTGTCACCCCTTAGTAAAGTTAAATTATCTCTGAGATGTGTAACATGTTTCATCAGAAAGCTGGAAGAAGTGGGGTTAATATTATTGTCAAGTAACTTAAACAAACAAAAAAAGTGAGTCTGCCTCAAAAGAATTCATTCCAGGACTGGTTCTCATTGGGAGGTTTGCCTGAGGAAGAAATCCACATCTCCAAAGGACTAGTCTTAGAAACGTCTTCTTTAATATACCTAAACTTAAAATTTTGCTTTATCACAGAAAATTTTTTTCAGAATTTTTTTCCAGTTTTATACCAGACAGAGCCAAATAAACACACAAGAATGCTCCTTACATAAGACCCACTCTTGGGAAGCATGTACAGAATCTAACAGACTGGTAAGGTACAATTAACCAAGATAGTATTTGTGATATTGTGATAAGAAGTATATATATTTGGTCTTTGTCTCTATTTCTGGCATAGAGCTCCTAAAACCCTTGGAATTTCCTCAGCAGTAAGAGCCATCAAGGTGTCTTTTGTTATGTTAATGAAGAGACAAAGACACCTAAAATTGGGGGTTGGTTACCAAAGGATTCAACCATGTCCTTAGAGGGTTGGAAATTTCAGTCACAACACCCCACTCCAACCCTGAGGAAGAGGGGACAGGGGGCTGAAGACTGAATCAACTGCCAATGGCCAATGATCTAATCAATTGTGAATATGTAATGAAGCCTCCATTAAAACAAAAAAGGATGGAATCTGGAGATCTTCTGGGCTAGTGAACACATGGAAGTACTGGGAGCACTTATGAATGCTCCGTGCCCTTTCCCCATTGCCCTATGCGTCTCTTCCATCTGGCTGTTCCTGAGTTATATCCTTTTACAATAAACCAGTAATTTATTAAGTAAAATGTTTGAGTCCTGTCATCTGCTCTAGCATATTATTTGAACCCATGGAAGGGGTGGCTGAAACTTCCAATCTATGGCCGGTCAGTCAGCAGCATAGGTAACAACCTGGAATTGTGACTCGTGTCCGAAGTTGGAGGGAAGGGTACAGTCTTGTAGGATAAACTTTAACCTGTGAGATCTGATGCTATCTCCAGGTAGCATCAGGATTGAGATGAATCTCAAGATGGTGCTAGAGAATTGCTTGGTGGCGTAGGATCACCCCTACTGAAATACACATTGGAAATGACCAGAATTGTTAGTATTTAACTTATGACTCACTGATTTAGGACTCTATGAAGACTTAATTAGATGCACAATACTAATTTTATGCAAGAAGAGCTATAAACATTTTGTTGATACATACTAATGAATTCAAGTTACAAAGAGTATTTAGTGGATTCTGGTATCAACATCCAGACATTCTATACTAAGGCATCAGTGACAATCCTTAATTGAAATGGTTAGGTGAAGAGTCTCTGTACTCTATTTTGGGGAGGTGTAGGGGGCTCCAGAAAGACCTTGATCTATAGAGACTCTAGACTTGACCGAAATAGATACTTTATTCTTCACAGCCATTATTCCTGTATCGGATAATTGTTAGAATTTCCTTATGGACAGGTTTATAGAAGCAGAACTTTATTTATCCTCTCCAGAAAGGACTATGACTATGTTTCAGCTCTGGCTTTCTGACCTCAGTCTTTTATTATGAGCAATCTTTGTTACAATGGATGTATTTTCTCTGTACAGTTATAGGAGGGAAGGATCTTTTCTTTCTTGTAGTTTTTGGAGAGAAGGATTTTTTTCTTTTCGTTTGAAATGAAAATAAGCTTCCTCATTTTTACATCTTTCCTGTGCAACATCATTAAGCATCCTCCAGAAATGGCCAAAACAGATGAATCATTTTATCATCACTTACAGTCATAGCATACTTAGAACTCAGGAAAGCTTCTCGCTCAGTGTAACACATTCCAGGGTGGATGCCTGCAGTCTTTTCTGGAAGACTCCTGGTAAGATAATGTAGGGGCCAATGGCAGGCTACCCCCCAAGCTAGGCGACTTTATTATGAAGATTATTCTGAGCTGAAGACAATAGAGACCCTACAGACTTAAAATGAGGTTTTGGGGTGATGGAAGGGGGTCCAGAGACAACGACCAAGAAAGAATTCTTGAAGACATCTTTGGTGCAAAAAGGTGATTTTATTAAAGTATGGGGAAAGGACACCTGGGCAAAAAGAGCTGCACTGGGATTGTGAAGAGTTATATACTATGGAGTTGGGGGAGGTAAAAAAAAAAAAAAAAAAAAGGAGGCCTCCAAAAGGACTTTGATATGCTAAAGAGGACTCCTAAAATACTTGAGCCCTTGTTATTGTCAAGCTAAGGTTGTTTTCTCTCTAGTAAGGCATTAACATTAAGACAGTAGGGAGTTCCAAGAGAAACATTTTATCCTGCCTTCCTCTTATCTGTCAATGGGCTGCAGGTTATAGAGAAATTTAATTTTACCTGCCATTTCCTTCTTGGCTTCGTTCCCCTTATCACTGTGGAGGTGTGATGCTGGGGCTCCAGGAACTGAAGTCTACAGGTTTCTGGAGATGAGGCTATTGATAAGATTCCCTTTTTCTTGTAATTTACTAAGATATTTGTAAACTGATGGAGACCCATGTCCTGTATAACTGTGATCTGTATCAGTTGGCGATTTGTTTTCTTTCCTTTCCTTTGTCCTTGTGCAGCCAGGAATATCTGAGGAATATCACACATATCCCACCTGGGGTGGGTGGAGGGGTGTGGGTGCTAGCTTGTATTTCGCTCTCAGCCTACCTTATGCTCCCTCATCAGTCTCAAGAGAAACTTTTGCCTCTCCCTTAACTACAGAGAAGAATCTAAATTGAGGGTCTTTCCCAGAATAGGGGTTATTAGCAGAGATAAATTTCACCCAGTGACCCATTGGTATGTTAGGGCACACATGGAATTACCAAGAATCTGCCCTTCTTCTTGCCCTGTATACTGCATTTCATTCCTCTGAAGTCCCAGACCCCTAACGCCTTCTCTTCCGTTCAGGATGACTATACACCTCATATTGCCTGTCTTAGGAATTTCCTTGTCTGTGTGGATTCCTGTTACATACACTATTAAATGTGATTTTCTCCCGTTAATCTGTCTTGGGTCAATTTGATTCTTAGTCCAACTAGAAAGAACTTGAAAGGGACAGGACATTCTTGCTCCCAAATAGAACAAATCTAGAGAGCATGAGGAAGGTCTTCTCATTTTTTTGATTATTCTCAAAATGTTGGTATATTTTTACATTATTTTAAGCCTGAATCTATTTCTCTAACTGGAACTTCCATCTCTTGATTCAAATTTATTTATTTATTTCAAATCTGGAGCATGATGTGAAAGCGTTTTAGCCATTAGAGTTACCGTACTCTCTTCCCTCTTCTTGCCCTCTGATTTATACACTTTCTATTGTTTGAAGGATAAATGGATTAGTCCATTTTTTTCTATTTAGGTGGTAATTTTTTGTACTAAAGAAAAGAACAAAACACAGTTTGTTTAAACAAAAAAAAAAGGGGGGGGAGAATTCTTAGAAAATTACATGGATATATCAAAGACTACACGAGAAGGGCAGACATGTTCCTTGAAGATTTTAACAGGGAATAAAAGCCACCAGGAATAGAGGCATTTGTGCTTTATTGTGTCTTCTTACTATCAGGATTTCTTTCACCTCTGCTTTTCTCAGTGGATCAGATTCAATCACCACTCTCTCTGAAGAGAGATTTCTCTGGTCCTCTTGCTCCAGCAAAACATCCTCTCAGACCAGCATGACTGACTCAGACTCAGTTTTACATCACTTTTTGTGTTGTGTTGAACTGACCAACAAATAATTTAGACTTTGTGTCCTAATACCAAATTCCCAGAGGAAGCATATAATTAGCTTAGCTTAGACTATGGATTGATATCTACTGATTTGGTCAACTACCTTGACAGGAGGAATTCACCTATGGATTGAAGGTGGGAGTGAGTGTTTTCACAAAAGGAGAGTGTAGAATGAACAGAAATTTGACAATATTTTTCCCTCTTATAATGATCTATAGCTGTAATATGGTATTTCAGATATGAACTGAATACACTAGAGTATGTTGAAAGGCCATGATTTCTCCATCCTCACACACATTGTAGCTCACTTAATGAAGCATTAGATTGTATTACAGCAATATTTTTGGAATTTTAATAACTTAATTATCAAAGAGACCAATGATTGCAAAGCTTCTGGAAGCTTTTTCTTTGATATTTATTACTTGATTAAAGAATGGCATTAATATATATTTGAATAGTTGCAGTTCAATGCTATGAATAAGTGCTACTTGTAGTACCTTTCAAACAAATCATTAGCCACATGTGTTACTATTGAGACTAGTTACGTTATAGTATTCCTTTTGTCATGCGACTTGAATCCTGAGTCAAGAAATCTTGCATATCATCAATGCATCTTACCCAATTCTACTAACCAATTATGTTGATCATAGATTTAAAGTATACAAGTTTTCTTAAGAAGATCATTAAAATGGTATATAAAATCGAGCAATTAAACTAATGAGTTATTAGTCCATCCTTTATAATAAATCATGATGATTTATGACTTGAAATACATGTGATAACTTTAACAAAGCATTAGCAATTTTCTTTAATATAGTCTCAGCAATTTACCATATTCTCAGAAAATTTGGTAAATTTTATTTACCAAATTCCCAGAGAGTATTGAGGTAGCAAACTTAGCCATGAAAGCATCTTGCATAGGCCAAACTTTTAAATACACTGCTTTTTATTCTTGAACCACCGGTTCTAATAAAAACATACATATTCTTTTACAACATAGAATGTTCTTCAATCCTATTTTTTTTTCCATTTACTCCCCAGATAGATGTATTTGCTGCACTATTTGTATCACTGGCTTAGTACTGCTTCAAGTGAATGAATGAATGAATAATAAAATTACTTATTTAGTTTACAGCGTGAAAGGCACTTTGTTAGGCAGGGATGCTGAATGTTCAATCCTAGAAATCTTACAGTTACTGAATTATTGGTAAATTCATTAGAAGTGTGGCAAAAGCCTGAGAAATTAACAATGACAAAAAGAAGTCATGCAGTTGAAATTCTAGTTCATCCTTGCTTTCAGCATTTTAACTGTCAAGAATCCTGGTGGTGTCTTTGCTCTCCTTTTTCATATGAGGACAACAGGAATACAATGAACTTTTTGCCCGGTATTAGTGAAGTTCTTTGAATACTCAAGATACGTATATTTGAAATATAGTTTATAGGTTGGAATTAGTCACTTGCTTCCAAGAACAAAGTATGAAAAGAGAAAATAGTAACTTCATAGTGGAGAAAATGAGCAGACACTACCTCAACCAAGTGACCAAGTTTAACATCATCAGTGATGTCTTGTATCGCCTAACATGATGTGAGGAGAACACTTCATCTCTTTCCCAAAACTCATACAGCTCAGTCAAATCATGCAACAGACACCAGACAATTCCAAATTGAGGCACATTCTATGAACTTGACTCCTTAAACTGTCAAACTTATAAAGCAAGGAAACTTGCTGGACTCTTCAAAACTGTTAAGGTCATGAAAAACAAGGACAGTCTGAGAAACTGTCACTAATCAGAGGACAATGAAGAGACATGACAACTAAGTGCGATTTGATATCTTGGATTGAATCCTGGAACACAGAAAAGATGTTGGTGGAAAAACTGTTGAAATCAAAATTATGTCTTCAGTTAATACTCATGTACTAGTATTTGTTTCTTAATCTGAATAAATGTTTCATGGTTACGTAAGTCGGGAACAAGAGGAGAAACTAACTGAAGCATACGCAGGATCTCTCCATACGATCTTCGTAAATTTTCTATGAAGTTAAAATTATCCCCCAAGAGTTAATTTTAAAATATATGATTTAAATAAACAAGGTTTTACCCATGAGAGCTACTCAAAAGTCTCCATTTTTCAATTTTACCATTTTGTACTTTATCATTTTTCTATTTTGTTTTACCTTTGAAGGAAGTAAATGTGTGGATGTTTGACAATTCTTGAAAGCATTTTGCTCCTCAGTTTTTATATGGTTATAAGAACAAAAAAAAATGATGGCTTTAGAAAAGGTCTGTCATGCAGTCCTTTACAAGCCTGGAGCAGTAACTAATCTGCTAATAATATTTAGGATAGTTTTAAGTGTATTTGATAATACACATTATAAAAAGAGCTATAACTGTTCAGTGTTCTTGGAAGCCTTTTAGACAAACAGTACAAAGTATCTTCGAACACCCTATCATTATTTTTCTTTTGCTAAATTTATTTCAAATGTTGCACTCAGTAATGTTCCTGAAGGCAGAGTATTGACAGTTCCCACTCATGGAGGCCTTGCCCTTGCCAGAGCGCTGACAGACTATTTTCCCCACAGAATCCATTTCAATGTTATTTCAAATATAAACATTTTTGGGTAATATTCCAATTGTTCTTCTTTGTACAAAAGGTTAAGGTAAGTGGTTAAATCTCCCTACATTAAACTGAGATGAATGAGCAGGGTTGGTATCTTTGGTGTTTATTAATTTTAAATGCAAATTGTCATGTCTTGCTTTTAAGAACTTTTTGCTGCATTATCCAAGGTTTCTGTCCAGCTTTTGTGAATAGCAAATATCACAGAATGTGGGTAGAAGGAACAAAGAAGTTTGATGTGCACATGTAATAACAGAAACTTCTCTAAAAACAGCCTATCATCAAAGGATATCCAAATTTGAGTCTTTCAATAGAAAATTCAGTGTTCCAAGTTACAGATATCTTCTTTATCATCAATAAAACTTACTCTGGATTTTACTGAGAGTCTAGTCAATGCAAAGAGGCATGCAAAAAGGAAATAAAAGGCAGAATAAAAAACTGTCTGTACTGAGAGCTGATATGATTGCCTATGTAGATAATTCCAATAAGCCTACCAAAGCAAAAAAGCTATTAGGATTAATTAGGGGTTTTAGCAAGGTAGTAAAATGTAAAGTCAATGTACAAAATCAACTGTATTTTTATGTACCAGCAATGAACAACTAGAAATTGAAACTTTAAAAAATGCTTTTTATAATAGTACAGAGAAATGTGAAATACTTACATATTAATCTAATAAATTCTTAGTAAAACAAGTGTATTGGTCATTGCAAGACACTTAAGAAAGCAAAGGGAACTTAAATATGTGGTATATACTGTATTCATATATAGAAGACCCAATAGTGTTATTTCTCCCAAAAATGATATAATGCAATCACAAAAAAAAAAAAAAAATCCCAGCAAAAAAAAATTTTTTGCAGAAGTTGGGAATTAGATACTAAAATTTGTATGGAAAAAACAGACTATCTAGAATAGCTGAAACAATTTTGGTAAGAAGCAAAGGTAGAGGAACAACAACTATCAACACTTACCCTCAAGTTATAGCAATCAAGACATTGTGTATTGGCAAAAGGATTAACACAAAGATAAATGGAACAGGAAAATAAGTCCAAAATAAACCTCACATGTATGCGGTCAACTGATTTTGACAAAGATCAATTTTTGACCAAGAAAATTCAATGGATAAAAATAGTTTTTTACACAGAGTGCTGGACAATGGACATTCATATGCAAAAACCTTTAAACATCTATCCATGGACCACAGACTTAAATTTAAAATTGAACTATATAACCCCTAGAGAAAATAAAGGAAAAAACGATTTCTTAGATGTGATGCCAAAAGCACAATCCATAAAAGAAAAGGCATGGTAGACAAAATGGACTTCAAAGAAATGTGAAATCTTCTTTTTGCAAGACAGTGTTCAAAAAGAGAATACACAAGCCACAAAATCTGAGAAAATATCTGCAAAGCCTGCATTAAAAAAAAAAGTACATATATATCCAGAAGATATAAAGAATTCTCAAAACTTCTTAATAAGAAAACAAATAATTCAATTAGTAAGCGGACAAGAGATGTGAAAAAGCAAAAAGATACACGAATGGGAAATAATCACTAGAAAAGATAATGTACTATGCTAAACATTAAAATCAGTATTAAACTTAAAATCAGTAAGATGTCACCAACCACATACTGGAATGACTGTAATAAAATTATAAAAATTAACACCTGATGATACCAAGTGCTGGCGAGGCTGTTGTGCAAGTAGAATTTTTTTTTTAAACATTTATTCAGTTTTGAGAGACAGAGTGGGGGAGGGACAGAGACATAAAGAGACACAGAATTCCAAGCAGGCTCCAGA
This sequence comes from Panthera uncia, assembly GCF_023721935.1. Lineage (NCBI taxonomy): Eukaryota > Metazoa > Chordata > Mammalia > Carnivora > Felidae > Panthera > Panthera uncia. Next base: position 23,957,618 of record NW_026057577.1, on the reverse strand, counting down.
CTCTGAGCTGTCAGCACAGAGCCGGACACAGGGCTCAAACCCACAAATCCTGAGATCATGACCTGAGCCAAAGTCAGACGCTTACCCGACTGAGCCATCCAGGCGCCTCGCAAACAGAATTTTCTAACTGAACAACTGGAATTCTCAAACACTACTGATGGGAATGCAAAATGGAAAGTATCTTGATATTTGTTATAGAACTGAACATCCCATTCACAGAAGCCATCAATCTTACTCCTAGGGATTTATCCAAGTGCAATAAAACTATATGTGTGGATGCTTATAACAGCTTTATTCATAATTACCAGAAGTTGGAAATAATTCAGATTTCCTTAGGCTGGTAAACTAATAAACTAACAAAGGAAAGCCATTAAAAAATAGGAAGATATAAGCTACTAATACAGGAAACAAGATGGATGAATTTGAAATGTATTATGCTAAGAAAGAAGCCAGACTCAAAGGGCCAAATACTGTATAATTCCAATGACATGGCACTCTTGAGTGAGCAAAACTATAGGAAGAGAAAACTGATCAACAGTTATTAGGCCTCGTGGATCAAAGGAGGGTTTGTTTTAAAAAGGCACTGACCTTTTAATCTAAAGAGCAGATGATATAGTTAAGATGTGATAGCACTTTAAGCAGTAAGTAACAGTAGTTCAATATTAAACATTTGGCCTTATAATAGAATTATTAAATCTACATTATGGAGGCCATGTAACCAATATGCTTTATGCTGGTCATTTCCTATCTAATGTTTTCAATTCCTATGTCATATTTCAAAAAGGGTATCTGAAAAAAGACATAGAAGCAGTTGTCCAAAATTAAGTGTTTGATAACCATGTTGTATTTTGAATATCTGAAAAAAAAGGTTTAACTTAAAATAATTATTTTTTAAAAGGGAGAGAAGAAAATACAAGTGCCACAAAAAAGCACCAGTCTGTACACTTTTTTTCCCCAGAGAACCTAGACATGATGTTGAAGCTATAATGAGGCATGCTTAGGTACCAAATAAAGACAGCCAACAACTAAAGGACTTCACAAGAAGTAGCAACATAATTATACCTGAATACCTTTGGTCAAAAATTGGGTAACCATATGTTAGAATGCTTTGAAAGAGATTATTTTATTGATGAGCAATTTAACTAATTATAGGGGCTATGCTAGTGGTCATGACTATTCATGCAGTAACTATCAATGTACTGAACATTAATACTAAGACAGGCATTGTGCACTAGGGACAGTCTAGTGCATTCAGCCTTCCTCATAAAAATTTTCTATGCCTAATGGAGGAGAGTAACATGATATTGTGATTTACAATAAGGAATATGTATTTGGTCATTGCCCATGGTTTCTGGCTCAGGGCTCCCAAAACTCTTGGAATTTCCTAAGTGATAAGAGCAGGAAAGTTGTCTTTGTTTTCTTTTTTTTTTTTTTTTTAACGTTTATTCATCTTTGGGACAGAGAGAGACAGAGCATGAACGGGGGAGGGGCAGAGAGAGAGGGAGACACAGAATCGGAAGCAGGCTCCAGGCTCTGAGCCATCAGCCCAGAGCCCGACGCGGGGCTCGAACCCACGGACCGCGAGATCGTGACCTGAGCTGAAGTCGGCCGCTTAACCGACTGAGCCACCCAGGCGCCCCTGTCTTCTGTTTTCTTAATGATATATTTGGACTGAACCTAAGGATGGATGCTGGTTGCCAATGCAGCCAAATGTGTGATTAAAGGATTAGAACTTCTAGCCCAACCCTTCTTCCCAGCAACTCTGAGGAAGGAAGAAGGGCTGGAGATTGCATGAATCACCAGTGGCAAATGAATTAATCAATCCTGCCTATATAATGAAGCCTCCATAAAAATCTAAAAGACCTGAGTTCAGAAGCTTCCAGGTTGATGAACATGTGGAGGTATCAGGAGAGGGCAATCAAGCTCCATGCCCCTTCCCACTCACCTTGTCCTATGCATCTCTTCCATCTGGCTGTTCCTGAATTACATCCCTTTACAATAAACTGGTAATCTAGTAAGTAAAATGTTTCTCTAACTTCTGTGAGCTGCTTTGGCAAATTAATTGAACCCAAGGAGGGGGTCATGGGAATCTGAGCCAATTGGTCAGAAGCACAGGTGACAAACTGGGCTTGCAACTGGCATCTAAAGTGAGGCGGGATAGTCTTGTGGGATTGAGCCTGCGTTCTGTGGCTTCTGATGATATCTCCAGGTAGATAGTGTCAGAATTGAGTTGAACTTTGGGACACTTAGCTGGTGTCCAGAGAATTGCCTGGTAGTGTGTGTGGGGAACACCCCCCCCCAACACACACATTGAAATTGGATCTAGAACCTAATTTAGAGACATACACAAATGATTATAGTATAGTGCAGTAACCGCATGTAAATTTATCCAAAGAATATTGAGAATACTAAGGAAAATGAAATTGACTAACATTCCCAGCCCTCTTAATTCAGGTTAAGAGACTGTTTCCACACAGAGAAGAAATGTCAGCTAAAAGAGTAAAACGATTGGTTTTACAGGAGAGAGAACAGCTTGTACTTTCATACAGCCATGGGAAAGAGATGGCCATGTTCATAAACCACAAGTAATGTATTTCAGCTTCAATAGTGGTCTACAAACCTGGCAGAATATTGAGACTTTGAAAGCATATGAACACATGGTAAATATTAAGGGATTTATTTTTAAATCCTCAATTCTCTAAATTTGTTTTCATAAAACTGACGTACTTAAGAAATCACCTTTTTTTTTTAAGACCTTATGGAGGATGGAGAATCGGAACATTAGGGCCTGTGTTGGGATGTTTTACATTTCAATGTACTGTCCACTGGGACAGAGGGAATAATGCCAATTATCCTATAAAAAACCTTGCTGCTTCTCATATTGGGCTTTCTAAAAACATATCACTCTCAAGGGAAAGAATTAGTAAAAAATATGGAAGCCAACAGGACATTATTTTCTACTGGTGACAAACTCATGGCAAGGTTCTGTGTCTTGCCCATCTATCTTACAATGAGATTTTTCTAAGACTTATATGAAGCAGGGAGTGAAGAGTGTCTGAGAAAGTTTTCTCCTACATCCTCATTAAAAAAAGTGCATGGGGAGAACTCTCATACATCAGTGTCTTACATGTTTTGCATAATATTAAGCATGAAGAAATTTAATAATCCTACTTTTATTTCTGACAGATGAATGTTACATTTTCAAATAAAAGAAAACTTATAAAAGAAGCTAGTTAATGCTTGAAATATTCGTGAACATTTATTCAGACTCATTTAAGATATGGTTCCATTAAAGTTTGCCATGAGATTTATTGGAAGCTATAAATCCATTCTCATTTTTCATTCAAATGAAAGTTTCCTACTCATTGTTACTTGTCAAACACTTCTCTGCTTCTTTAGTCATTTGAACCAAATGCATATTAAATATAGATTAGCTTACTCTGAATGTTTTGCATTCTACTTTAAATAACACATATATTAAGTCATTAACAAGGTTATGAAGCCCTTAGGTACCAGTGGGTCAATGCCTTCTTTTTGGCTGCTAACTTCAACAAATTAGACTAAATTTCATTTTGTAAAATGGAATAATAATATTTGTTCATATACTCATAGGACAAAAATGCTCCCAGAATCCAATTTAAGACATAATGTCCTTAACTTTAGAAAATAGTTTTATTTCATTATGATTAATTCCTCCATCTTGCATGTTGACATAGTGTTTTAATTCTGTTAAACCAGGTTTATAAGTGTGATGATTATCAACCATGAAATAGTATTTAAAATATAACTAAGGGTAATAATCTTTAAGTGTTCATATTGCAGGCCTGTGTGGCATGCCTTCATAAGGTCCTTCTAGATAATCTAAAGCAAATATAAAATTTGGCCTGAATGTACAGCTCTTTGTTCATGAAGAGGAAAAAAAAGTCTTCCAGTAAGTACAAGTTATTTTTCCCCAGGGGCATACCATCAACAATGTGCCTTCCAATGCAAGCACAACAAATAAAATTATCATTGAATAAGTCTTGGTAAAATTGTTTTTGGATAATTTCCAAGAAACTGAAAACCAAATGACTGTAATGACAAAAATAATAGCTATTTTTCAGGTCAGGTGATTTTGATTTTTTGCATTCAACAAAACTGAGGGCAGTCTAATCAAACAGTCAAATACTTTAAGTAATATTTTATGATAGAAAACAATGTGGTTATTGTCCTGTAACTCAGGAGTTCAAATAATGAGTGACTTTGAACTAATAAAATTTCTTCCATCCCATCCAGTTATCTGTGAGAATGAAGCTTCTCAGATTTTATATCTATGTAAAGAAAAGCAATGCCATCTATATATTTAAGGAATGGGTTTCTAATAAGTTGTTAATTTTTAAGTTGGATACTTACTATTAAAATGACCAATATATGCTGTTTTGATGGAATATTTACTATTAATACTTGCATCATTAGTTCAATCCAGAATAAATATTTTAACACTAAAATCCATTGGTCACAGGAAAATCAAATCAATTTCAATGTTTAAATATATTTTTGTTGGAGAACCTTAGAAAACAGATGCAGTCATCTGGCCACGTGGAGGGGGAGAGCAGAAGAGATATTTAAGAACAAGAGGACTGAGAAAGGGAAAAGAAGGAAAAGAGCCATAAAATTTAATTTGACAGAAGCCAGAGAGGTAGGAGACAAGTTCAAGTGGGGGCTTAGGATTCAGACATTTTAAGAAGGAAAAAAGCAAAAAGCAAACAAAAAAATTCCCACTATCATCAAATACTGCTGTGAGTAAAGTAAGATAAGAACTAAGTCGTATCTACTGGATGTAGTAATAAAGTTGGTCACTGGTGATTTTTTAGTGCATTGCAAGCGTATCTCAAATAGCTAAGGAACTTAAGATATTATCTATAGGTGGGGAAAAATTATACTCTAGCATTAGTGCCCCCAAACACAAACAATCTTGTCCAATAGATTAATAGAGTTTATTTCTACATGAGATTTACATGATTATTTCTGTGTAGTCTCTGCAGCTTCTAAAATAAAAAATATTGTTTTAACCCAAAGGAATCTACCCAATGTATTTTCTTTTTCTATGAATGTTTTTGTATTAAGCCATGGCTAGAAGTCTTAATTCTTGTCTTTCCTAATAATGGTTTATATTTAGCTCACCCATTGCCCTTGACTAATTTCAATAGGACTCACATCAGAGAAAAATAAAAGGCATGTGCTTGAGCATTAAGGAAGTAGTGGAATTCATTATTTTTAATACTTTCTGGCAAACAAACACTTATCAGTGCATTATTTAAAGGTATAGTCTCAAAAGAGCGCTGAACTAAAAAGAATAAACAGAAAAACTATTGATTTTCCAGTAACATGAAGCTGAAAATACCTTAAATTTTAGTAATGAATGTTTCAAACAATATACTTTAGAAACAGACTTTGACAAAGACTCTAGAAAGTGGCTTATTTCCTATTTGCCAGTTTGCACAAAATGTACACTACTTATCAACATGATAAACTTTATTTTCAAATTGAAGAAATTTACTAGTGTATATCAATATTTCTCAAGACCTACATTTCTATAAACACTATGAAAACAAAAAAACAATAATTTCACTGGAAGACAGTCAAAAAAATTCCTTTGGAATTAACTGACAACCTAGAGGAGTAGACGTTCCTCCCAAAAAAGAGACAAATTTTCCAAGGCCTACAAAATCATTTTAATAAATACTTGACTTGAGGGGCACCTGCATGGTTCAGTCGGTTAAATATCTGATTTTGGCTCAGGTCATGATGTTGTCATTTGTGGGTTTGAGCCCTGCATTGGGCTCAGCTCAGAGCCTGGAGCCTGCTTCAGATTCTGTGTCTCCTCTCCCTCCCCTGCCCACGCTCTGTCTCTCACTCTCAAAAATAAATTAAAAAAAAATTTTTTTAAATAAATATTTGACTTGAATGCTTTCAGGTTGAGCAGCACTCTCTAGGTTGATGAAGCTTCCCCTGTGCCCTATGTCAATGCGCTCCTTTACCAGCCTAACCCTGAAGGTTTAGAGTCTATATCCTTGAATTAGAACTCTATTCTGGCCATATTGAGCAAAATGTAGGACAAACACAGTGAGTTTTAATCCATATATTTAAAGAGGTGTGCTAAAATTTGTTTATTTGCTATCCTGGGCTTATATATTTGAGGCTAACAGTGATGTGATAAGAATTCAAACTATGTGATATAGATTTATAATGTGTTTAACAGAAACTAATTAATGCCTACTTCATCAAGGTTCCTTTTGTCCTTCCAGCATGAGACACTTGAGAGATATGTCAGGGTCCATTGGCATATCAATAAAATAGTTTGATGTCTGCCCAGAGTTACTGACCTGTTGGCACCGGGTAGAACTTCACCAGATGCTAACTAGGGCAGAATCTAGTTAATGACAGCATCAGTAACCTAGGTAGATTAGTTGCGTTTTAATACATTTTTCTTTAAAAAAATAGAATGATTTGAGATTTACAGAAAAATTGTGGAAGGTAGAGTTCCCATACAACATATACTCAGTTTCCTCTATTAATATCTCACATTAGTATGGTGAATTTGTTCACTTAACGAATCATTTTTGATATATTATTAACAACAATTCATTCTTTGCCTGGATTTTCTTAGCTTTCACCTAATAATTATTTTCCTGCTCTAGAATCCCATCCAGGACATTACTTCCCTAGGCTCCTCTTGGTGTGACAGTTTCTCAGACTTTGTTTTTGATGACCTTGCCAGATATAAGGAGTACTGCTTGGATATTTTGTGGAATGTCTTTCAATGTGATTTATCTTAAATTTCCTCATGATTAGAACGAGGTTATTGGATTTGGGATGAAGACCACAGAAGTAAAGAGCCATTTCTGTCATGTCTATCAAGGGCATATACTGTCAGTATCATTTATCTGATGATGATGACCTTGACCGCCTAAGATAGTATTTGTAAGGTTACTCTACTTGCAAGTTAACTCTTTTTCTTCTCCTTTTTATACCACACTTCTTGGAAGGAAGTCTCCATGTGCAGCCAAGAGTTAAGGAGCGGAAAATTCTGTTTCACCTTTTTGAGGGTAGAGTATCTATGTAAGTTATTTGGAATTCTTCTTCAGGTGAGGTTTGTTTGTTCTCCCCCACTGATTTATTTATTCAATTAGTTATTTATATCAGTATGGCCTCATGGATATGTATTTCATACTTTGTGTTATAATACACTACTACTTTGTCACTCAAACTGTTCTAGCTTTGGTCATAGGGAGCTCTTTCAGTTGATATGTGCATCACTTTTGCATACCTCCATAATTACAGATTTTTTTTCTTTCTTCTTCTTTTATTTTCTCTTTTTCTCTTTCTTTTTCTTTCTTCCTTCACTTCTTTCTTCTTTCTTTCTTTCTTTCTTTCTTTTTTTCTTTCTTTTCAGTACTTCCTTAGTTTCTGTCACTATAAGTTGCCTCAGGAATATTTTGTATATTTCCTGTCCCAGGTAAAAATTTTAACAAATGATTCTTCAGGGTAGAGGGGAAGCCTTAATTTGTTGCACTTGCTAATTTCTGTGCTATAAATGCTATACTGCGGTCAGTTTCAAACTACCAGTATAAAGTTACTGAATGCACAGTTGGGAAGGAACATGCAGTAGTAGCACACCATTATACTGTGTTTTAACCATACAGCTGCAATGGACTTTGTGCATTTAACCTCAAGAGCATAGATACTATAGAATATACTAAAATGATCACAAACAGAGATCTTTTTAGTGTCTATTACATTTATATTTCATACAATTTAATTGTAAGCTTATAAAGTTAAATTTTTCATAATAGCTATGTTTAGTAACAGTCTCACAAATTCGTGAAAATTTACAACTGGCTTTCACAAGTCGGCTATGGCATACAACTGAACCTGATCATAGGCAAATAGGTAGAATTTATCATAATTACCATGACTATGCAGAAAGAAAGAGGAGGATGAGAAATCTGTTTGAGACGTGCTTGTGCTATCAGAAACGTGAGCATTTTATATGTGTTGTTTTATTTAATTTCACAAATAAACCCATGGGACCACAGAATCAAGGAAATGAGGAACCCCAAGGCAAAAGTAAGCCCCATGAAGTAAAAGATAATCGTCATCAGTTATGTTTTTTCTTTTAAAAAATTCCCTTTCATAATTTCTCCTTATGTCCCAAATTTATAATACATTAAAGCAGGGGAAATATATCTTCACTTTAATATTTTGAAAATTCATTAGTGCCACTTACACTTACATGTTTTTCTTTTACTTAAGCCATAGAGGGACAAATAATTGGTTACTGACTTTTACAGATTGAGGGAGGTGAGGGTTATGGAAAACATGCAAGTTGGCATAGAAAATAGACATGATGTAGTAATTATATTCAATGTAATTCAGTTAAAAGTAGTTACAACCATAATATATCATAATAATTAATTGCATTTAGGATACTTTGTGACATTAAAGCAGTCTTTGATAATTTAAAAATATAAAATTTCATGCATCATTTCATTAAAAGCTTTAGAGAGAAGTATGTTGGCACTGGCATTTGGATGGGGTTATTAATAAGTGCCCCATAATAAAACGATAAACTAAAGAGGGTGAAACCATCTGAAGTTTCTTTACTTTTAAAAGTATGCACGATGTTTTTGCAATATTACTGGCATAAAAATTATCAAGCTGTTACTATCCACATAAAGCCTTCTCTGAAAACAAACTCCCTCATAATATATTACCCCTAATACAGACTATGCTGATTGTACATAAAGTCATTTCTGAAGCTATTGAAACAAATGTTGAAAAGCCCTGGGTATAACCCCCAATGATAATATTGCCTCATGCTGTGGGCTCCAATGCAACCAACTTGAAGATGCTTAAGTACATGGTAAGGTTTCATAGTCCTGTCCTCTGAGATGCCACCCTGGTTTTTAGCCTCAGTAATCAGCATTTATTTGGATAGATGATTTCCTATCTTCAGTAACAGATTTTATACTACTCATTGAAAGTTTCTTTATGAAAATTAATGGAATATTATTAAACACACTTGTGATTTAAGTGTTGTGATATGTGTGTGACACTAATCTGTAATAAGGTAATTTATCTTATACCAACAATCCCTTGAATAGTCGAATATGAAGAACTTTAGACTGGTCCTTCCAAGGTGGTAGTCACCAGCCAAAGCAGCAATAGGATGCATGAAATGTGGCTAGTGACACATGCTGAAATAATAGTATTTTGCATCTATCAGATTAAACTAAATATATTATTAAATTTATTTTGCCCATTTTTTTTAATGTGGCTACTAAAACATTTTAAATGAGGCACATAGCATGCTTTCTATTTCTACCAGACAGTACCAGTAAGCTATGCCCACGCAAACCATATGCCAAAAAGGAGAGAGAGGCTTTCATTATCAAGAGCAAATGTCAACTATTAGAGGTGGGCTCCTGGAGAAGAGGGTGATTTCCCTATGGAGAAAAGCCATTTGGCTGAGAGTTGAGGGAAGGGACTTCAGCATTAAAAGAGTTGAGGTTTAAATTTTTGTTCCACTTAAAAGTTTTGTGGCTCTGGACAAGTTATTTGATTTAATTTCTCACACTTATGTCTGGTAAAAAAAAAATGATGATATTACTTTTATGCTAGGAGTGCTCTGGGAAACAAATGAAATAACAGCTGTGCAAGCAACTAGGCTGTTGGCTTGGTACACAGTAAGCACAACATAAATGCTACTTGTATTGTTGGCATTCTGATTACTATGATTATTGACATACATGAAGTATATACCTATAAGGATTAGACAGTGATAAATGATGATCAACACCTGAAATAAAAAAATTCAAAATGTATAGCAAGCATGTTCTTTGAATATCAGCCATGCTCCAGGCACTGTGCTGAATACATTAAGGATTTATCAGTTAAAACTAAAAACAATAGTAAAATGATTTGTGATAGCAGTTTGGTGGAATAAAGTACAGGGATCTTTACTCATTAAGATATTTAAAAGGTACTTGTCTGTAGTCTGCAAAAGTTTAATTTACGTAGACTATGACCAACAAGGAAATAAATGTTGTTTCACTAAAAGTTGTTAGAAGAGTTTCTTTTGACATTGATCAACTATTTGAATTTAGTAAATATTTAACATGTCAAATATTACCCATTTTTGTGATTTCAATGAGTAAGTTGACTGGATGGACACTTCTCTATAAATACCTTATTATTTAAAAATCTTTAATGTAAAGATATTCTTATTTAAAAATCTTTAATTTAACCTATTGGGAAGAAATGTAGCTTTCTATTTATTTTATTCGGTGAGAGTGCTTGTAAAATTAGGACATTAAAACTGTAATTATTTTAACAATTATATTCTAATAAACTAAAAATTTAATATAAAGTTAATAAGACAGGTGGAAGTCTAGCAAACCCATTGCTAACAGAATAAGAACTATGTATTTTATCATTTTAAGACTGATTTTGAAAAATAGCAGTTCCTCTTCAACCGTCAAAGGGGTTTTATCTATGAGAAAGGAATATAATTTTCTTATAAGTGGAAAAAGGGCCATTTCAGATATTCTTGCAGACAACTAACATCACATTACTGGACAATTTTGCTTTCATTGTGGCTAAAAGGTGAAGGGAGAAAATTGATCTGGGAAATGCCAATAGGGTCTTTCCAGCTTCTAAAGTTGTAAGCAAGTAGTAATCAATTCTCTCCTGATGGAAAGAAGATTAAAGGCTTTTAAAATAGCCCCCTTTTGTTTTTCTGCAAAACATGTACTTTAAGCACAGTTTTAAAGGCTTCTGGAAGGTAGGATTGCTCCAAAATTCTAAGATGATTTATTTCAAATCAAATGAACCAGAATGGAAAAAGAAGATTTTTCTCATGACTACTGTGATCAGTGACTCCTAATATTAAAAATTAGTGAGAAATAGGGGTGCCTGGGTGGTTCAGTCCGTTGAGCATCCAACGCTTGATTTCAACTCAGGTCATGGACCCAGGTCAAAGGATCAAGCCCTACATCGGGCTCTGTGCCGAGCATGTAGCCTGGTTAAGATATTCTTGCTTGCTCTCTCTCTCTCTCCCTGCGCCCCTCCTCCCTGCTCACACTCTCTCCCTCTCTAAAATAAAAAATATATATATTGAGAAATCTACTTGACTTGATCCCGTGTTTAGTATTTCTTTAAATCAGAAGCAACTATTATAATCCTTATAAATGAATTGTTGAGAAACACTGAATGTTCATGAGTCTCCTCTTTTTTCAAAGAATTTTTAAAGTTCATACATCTTTAAGGTTAATATAAACACTTATGATATGGGGCAAAACCTCTTAAGTATTTTACATCTATTATTACATTTACTGCTCAATTCAACCAGGAAGTAGGTGCCACTGTTGTATTCAATTTTACAGTGAGAAAGTTGGGATCTAAAGAGGTACAGTAATGAGTACAGGGGTTAGAGCTGGCAGATGTAGCCTGTAAATGAAATAGCCAAATTCCAGAGCCCAACATGAGCAATTAGAAACCATACTAGAAATTAGCTTCACAGATTCCCAAAGTCCTGCCCAAGAAAGTCAAATCAAGAGATCTGAAGAGGGGTCCAGCAATCTTCCTCTTTTACAGGTATAATAAATACTGTGTTGGTTTGGTTTTCTCTTATTTCCCCAGGGCTGCCTCCATCCAGTTTTGAGGCCCTGGCTAGAGGCCAATCACTTGCCCTTCCTGAGCAGCTTATTAAAATCTATACCAATCACTTTCCTTACTGGCATTCACACTCTGGGCCACTAAAAGCCCACGCTAATTGCCCCAGGGCCAAGTACCAGACACAGCCTCAATACTCTGCAGCCAATGAAATTACTCAGATTAGCTAATCCCCAGGAAGGACACAAAACCTAGCTAAACTCACTTCGTTTGTGACAGGCCAGTGTCCCTCTGCTGCTGCAGTTTACCCACGTGTGACCTGCTGTGGGCCAAGCCTGGCAGCCTTTCTGTTGGCTTCCATCTATTCAAGTGTCAGGGTGTTGGGTCTCACCATCAGAAGAATCTTACAAGTGACACAGTGAGCAGGATGGCATGGCCATAACCGCTGACTCTTTTTATTTATTTATTTATTTATTTATTTATTTATTTATTTATTTTTTAACGTATATTTATTTTTGAGACACAGAGAGACAGAGCATGAACAGGGGAGGGGCAGAGAGAGAAGGAGACACAGAATCTGAAACAGGCTCCAGGCTCTGAGCTGTCAACACAGAGCTCGATGCGGGGCTCGAACTCACGGACCATGAGATCATGACCTGAGCCGAAGTCGGACGCTCAACCAACCAAGCCACCCAGGCGCCCCAACCGGTGACTCTTAAATAGCTTCCTGGAGGTCTGTTCTTGGTTTACAATTTCATTCCAAAGCAACCCAAGAGCAGCCTGAGCAGGAACTTGAGCTTCACGTCAGCCTTGCTGCTTACATCTCTGTCTGTCTGTCATAAGAGGGCCTTTGAAGCCTGAAATATGAGGTAAAAGAAAAAAAAAAGGAGGGAATAGTCCAATTTACTTTGGTAATAATAGAATTGGGGAGGATAAGCAAAGATTTAAGTTGCTACCTCTCTCTGTGGGAATACTCAATACAAGCAGGGCTAACTGGCTAAACCCCAGGGACTTTAAAACTAGGCCAGGTGAAGCCTTCTTAAGGTAGTAGGAGGATGGGTCTCTTGAGCCTTCCTTTCCTGAGATCAGGACCTTTCATATGGGACCTAATTAATGACCAGGTCATTAACCTCACTTCTTTTGCATTGGACAACCCAATTTTTCCTGTTCCTAAATTTGAAAAAAGTTAAGTGGTGCCTCACAGGGGATTACTGAAAACTTAATGCTGTGGTACCATCCATTAAGGCCTCAAACCCAATATCCAGTATTATTAAAATTACTAACCCTGTCAGGGTGGCTTCATGGCTCAGTTGGTTAAGCATCTGACTTCGGCTCAGAGCATGATCTCACAGTTTGTGGGTTCGAGCCCCACATCAGGCTCTGTGCTGACAGTTCAGAGCCTGGAGCCTGTTTCAGATTCTGTGTCTCCCTCTCTCTCTGCCTTCTCCCACTAGCACTCTGTCTCTCTCTGTCTCAAAAATAAATAAACATTAAAAAAATTAAAAAAAAATTACTAACCCTGTCTCATCAATAACCGGTAAATATGTTATAACAGATTTGGCTGATAAGTTCTGGTCAGTACTTTTTCACAACTTCTTAGTCACAGTTCACCTTCATCTGTGAAGGGGCACAATGTGTCAGCATTAGGCTACCATGGTGCCTCAGCAGCCATGTCATCACACACAGTCTTGACAGACAAGATCTTAAGTGCATACATCTTTCTCTATGAGCACAGGTATGGTATTACATTGATGATGCCTCCTCCAAGGTATATGGTTCACATACTCATTAAGGACATACAGGAGCACCATCTTTTAGTCCTTTTTGGCTCTGGAGACAACATATTTCTCATTCACAAATTTTACTTAATCCCACTGATGCTGCTACTTACGAGTCAGCCCACTTTAAATGGCGCCTGCTCCAGCAAAAGGCTCTGGAATCGGTGTAAATTAAAATCTGTAAGCATTCCCATCAGTGCCTCACAGACTCCTACACTATAGAAGTTTAAGAAGTTCCTTCTCATGTTTCCTGGCATCTGGACCTAGAATCAGATATTTGATTAGCAGTGGTCCTTATTGCACTTGGAAACACAAGTGCACCATATTGCTGACCCATATTTATACATATGAAATAAAAGAAAAGTCATAAGGGGGCATTTGAAGCCTGAAATATGAGGTAAAAAAAAAAGTGAGGAAATAGTCCAATTTACTTTGGTAATAATAGAATTTGGGAGGATAAGGAAAGATCTAAGTTTTTATTTTTTTAAGCATTACTCTATTTGAAGAGAGAATAAAACTCAGAGAGAATAGGTACAAACACACTATAGGAAGGACTCTGATGTATTAAGAAATGATAAGCGCCTAAATTAAGAAAACAAAAGTGGGGCTAAAAAGTTTAGTAACAGTTCTGAGACAGACTCTAATCAACTGATAAGAGTGTTGACGTTAAAGAATTATCTGTGGGGGCCCTTGGGTGGTTCAGCTGGTTAACCATCTGACTCTCGATTTCAGCTCAGGTCATGATCTCACAGTGCATGGGTTCGAGCTCCACATCAGGCTCTGCACTGACAGTGTGGAGCCTGCTTGGGATTCTCTGTCTCCCTCTTTCTCTGCCTCACCCCTGCTCTCTTGCTCACTCTCTCTCTCAAAGTAAATAAACTTTAAAAAAAAAAGAATTATCTGTGAAATATTAGATATTTAACATGAGACACAGCATAGCTGGTGACAACTGTCGATTACAGCAGAAGAGCTCTTTTCTAACTTTCTTGAATTGTTTAAGCTCTAGGATTCTGTCCTGTCAAAACAGAGGGGGATGACTTCCTAAAATAACTACTAAGATGGGCTATTCTGTCAAACTTGGCCATGTGGAGGCCAAACAACATGTGTTATATTTAGAAAAGAAAAAAAGGGTGGTCATCTATATACCTTATTATGACTTCCCCGAGAAGAATTTATCTTAAGCCACTAGATTTATCAATTAGGAGGTCTTTGCTACCATGGTAAAATTAGTTTCAATATAACGTGCCTCTTTGGTGGCAGGTGGGGGTTGTTTATGCTAGGCATTTTGTAACGTATGTTGAGGAGACTGCCTTTGTTAATGGTTGACAGTGCAGGGGTGGGTGAGGGGATAAAGTGTGGGATAAAATGAATATGTTATTTTTGTTTGATTGTTTGCTTAAGACTTATTTGGAAATGGAGAGGAAAAAGCCCTAAGAAAGGTAAGTACATTAAATATAGAGGAACACTGGCATATCTCAGGAGAAAGTATCTAATACATAGGATTTCTAATCTTTTTTTATCAAATTTTAATCTTCATCACAGAATCCTATCATAACTATATGCAAATAGGATAATATATAAAAGAAGTCAAAAACATTTTGGTGAATAATCATTTTGATTACTCTGAAGTGACTCAGATAACCAACAAAAGATTTCACTGACGTATGTAAGAATCACTAGAAAGAAAAAATTATTGAGTATTTTTAAAAAGTAAGTACAATGGTAAAAACTGAGTCATTGGCCCGAATTATTAACTAAAGAGACAGATTGATTGAACTTGGTGAAGCAAAATGAACTATTTTAAAATGCATTAATTCATTGCTGCTGATGAAAGAACTGAATTCATAAGGAAGGGCCATAAAGTATTTTTAGGAAATCAGTATTATCATTTAATCAGAAGAAAATAAAAGATGAATAGCATTTACACCTACATTGAAGGAAGAGGAAGAGAACTTTGCAAGATGAAGAAAGGAACCATTTAAACCAAGTTTGGGGGGCGCCTGGGTGGCTCAGTCCATTAGACATTTGACTTCAGCTCAGGTCATGATCTCCTGATTCGTAAGTTTGAGGCCCGCGACGGACTCTATATAGACAGCTCAGAGCCTGGAGCCTGCTTCAGATTCTGTGTCCCCCCTCTCTCTCTGTTCCTCCCCCAATTGCACTCTCTGTGCCTGAAAAATAAACATTAAAAAAAAGTGTGGAAGTGAATATATCATATTGATAGAAAAGCAAAGCAATCAGCCACTGAGAGACTGAGTTTAATAAACAGAATTGGGTTAAGGTTGGGTTAGGGTTAGGTGGCTCAGTCGGCTGAACATCCAACTTCAGCACAGTTCATGATCTCGCATCCATGAGTTTGACCCCCATGTCAGGCTCTTATTTTTTTTTAATAAACAGAGTAGGATTAGATCAGTGGTTCTCAATCGGGGCCTATTTTGCCCCTAAGGGGACATTTGTCAATGTTTGGAGACATTTGTGGCTGTTACAACTGGACAGTACTACAGGGGTAGAAGGTAGAGAGTAGAGAGGGTAGTAGGTAGAGTTTAAGTTTGCTACTAAAAATCCTATAATGCACAAGATAGCCTGCCACAACCAAGAATTATCCAAGGGTGACAAATCTAGAGCCCTAGAGCCAAGGGTGACAAACCATGGCCTAGATTAAATTAGAGTTTGTTTTCTTATAAAAGGAAGCAAAGAACCACTAAACTGTTTGATCGGCTGGTGACACAATGTAATCATGCTGAGTGCCTGGATTAAAAGTGAGGTGGAGGATGGTAAGTGAGGACACGGAAGTAGGGAGCAAGGAATGTCCCTGCAGGTGTGAGGAAATGCTGAGGAAGTCTGGGCTGTTACCCTGGGCAATGAAAAGGAAGAGCTCAACCAAAGGGATATTCTGAAGAAAAAAAACATCTCATAGAATTTGAAAATAACTGGCTCAATTCTAGAGAGGGAAAGACAGTATTTCTTACTCTGAAAATTTGGAGAACGTTTTTGAAACCTGAGCCCATGTATAATTGATTTACCCCCAATTTTATCCTATCAACTAACAAGACTCTCACGTTCCTCAGTATTCCTAATCTAGTTCTTTTATTGTTACATCATTTTAAATGCTTGGATGAAGGTATTTTAAACTACTGCATTTCCTGGTTTCTTTTTTTTTTTTAATTTCTGAATATGTAATATTTCTTACAAGGTTCTTAAAATAAAAATGCACAGAAAGTATACATCTCCCTCAACTTTGTTTTCCAGCTGATGGCTCCCATCAACCATCTCCTTTGAAGTTTCTTATACATCCTTGTAGGGTTTTTTCCCTCCTTACTAACTCAACCAAAAGATTCCTGTGTTTTTAAATCAGTAACACTTTATCAATCCTAAGAAAGTTTTTATAAGTGGAGAATAACAATTACAAAAAAAAAAAAGCAACTTTCAACTATTTGAATGCAAGTACAGAAAATAAAACAGGGAAGTCAGGATGGGACTTATGTAAACACTATTCTTACCTCTGTTTCTTGTTTTTTTTTTTTCTTTTTAAATATTTATTCTTGACAGAGAGAGAGAGAGAGAGAGAGAGAGAGAGAGAGAGAACGCAAGCAGGGGAGAGACAGAGAGAGAGGGAGACACATAATCTGAAGCAGGCTCCAGGCTCCAACCTGACAGCACAGAGCCCTATGCAGGGCTCATATTCCTGAGCTGTGAGATTATGACCTGAGCTGGAGTCGGACACTTAACCGACTGAGCTACCCAGGTGCCCCTCCTTACCCAGTTTCTATGTGCAAAGAAATGGATGTAAAGAGAAAATCACTGCTACAACTACAGAGTGAAACAGAAGTTTCTTTTGATAGGAAGCCTGAAACACTGAATATGTTTCCAACACAACTGAACTGCTGAATAACTGGCTCACAATAAGCTGTCAGAGAGGATATGACAAGGCGAGCAGTCCAAAAGATCTGGTATCTGAGTTAGAAATCAAACTGATAATCCCCGGAGAACTCTGATCAAAGTCTCTACAAAGCTTGGGCTACAAAGTCAGACTGAAACCAACTGACAATAAACGATGAAAACTGTTTAACAAACCAAAAAGGTGTTGCTGTGTTAGGATTACATGTACATGAGTATTAAAGTAAAAATATGTTATTAACTAAAAAAGAGAAGAATTGTATATAAGAGTTATGACATGAAACAATTAGAAATGGAAGTACAAAGATTCCAAGATTTCTTCTTGACAAAGAGGAAATGGGAGATTTTAGTGTAAAGTTGTATATATACAAGATATGCATTTTAAATCATGACAAAAAGACTGTCTAAAACACTTCACTCATTCAACAAATATTTTTTCAGCTCGTCCTGGTGTTCGGACTGATACAGGTGGTGCGAATCCAGCAGGACATGAAGCAAAACTCCAGTGGTCATCATGCTGATATTGAATGGGGGAGAATGGAGACAGGAGGTGAGCAAATTGGATGAGAAAAAAATACAAAAATTCATTCCCTTGGAATTCCCTTAGAACTTGGGTAGATGGACAAGGAGAAGTATTCTCCAGTTCCTATTTTGTTTTCTTCTTTCTACAAGAAGAATCATATTCAAAGTAGAAAGGCTAGAGAACACATAGCAAAAAATAGGTCAGAAGACATGAAGACAGAAATTAGAATAGAAATTATGGAACAGAAATTAGAAATGAAATTCCCCCAAAATCCTATTTCCAGAGTATTGGAAAGATGTGCAGATATAATCACAAATCATTACCCACTTTTTGAAGTTGTATAAAGCTAAAGGAAGCTCCAGAAAAACTGGTCAGACGTTTCTAAATTAGGGTAAAAAAATTGTTTCATTAAACTTTGGATCTCTGAGTTAATTATTGATCCCTATGAGAACTGTAGAACTAAATATTACATAGACTGGTTCTAAATCTTTTTGTAAAGGATGTGTTGATGGCTGAACTATCAATGGATTATCTGTGTCCAAGGTGTATAAATTAAAAGAAATATCTTGAAATATTTTACCTTGATTTATCAAGGTATTTGCAAAAATTTCTCCTGAGACTTTGGTACAAAATAGAAAAATAGGGCTTTTGGATGTGCTTAATGTTTCAACTGACTAAAGTGACATAACAGAACTAAGAAACAATTTAGTAGATGCATGTATAAAATTTGGCCTTAAAAAAAATCTTGGAAGAGGGTACCTGGGTGGCTCAGTCAGTTAAGTGTCTGACTCTTGATTTCAGCTCAGGTCATTGATCTCACAGTTGGTGAATTGAAGCCTCGCATCAGGCTCCATACTGACATTGTGGAGCCTGCTTAGGATTCTCTTTCTCTCCCACTCTCTCTGCCCCTACCCTGTTTGTGCTCTCTCTCTCTCTCTCTCTCTCTCTCAGAATAAATAAATAAACTTAAAAAAAACTTGGATATATGCATATGGAAATGAAACATAGTGATAACTCAAATCCAACATTTTTCTGCTATAATTAGGAAGAAATAACCAAACAGCATTCAATTCCTAAAGGATATACCTAACACCACTGATGAAGTCATCTTGCAAATAAAAACTGAACTGAATCTAGTTTTCTCATTTTTTAAATGAAAACTCATATAAATCATTTAAGGAAAATATTGTATTTCAGCTAGTTTTTGTGAAAGCTAACATTTATAACTAATCAGTGGAGAACAGATAAGGAGGCTGAGTGGACAACCATTTAGGAAATTGCTCCTGGGAACATGCCCATTAGCCATCTGGAAAGCTTCAGAAACGGCTGGTCAGATAATTTGGAAAAGTTCACGTGTGGAAATGAAACTGGTGAGTATGTGTTTCAATAATTTGGTTTGCAATAGTGATTGTGATTAAGAATTGCCTTCACTCAACATTTTACCTCAGCTCACATTTTCTCTGGAGATTCCCCTGGGGCTCTTCATACCACACCACTAATGACCTCCAATGGTCAATTCCCTGTCCTCATCTTACCTGACCTACCAGTAGCATGTGCCCATTTGACCACAGCCTCCTTCTGAATACACTTTCTTTATTTGACTTTTGGATATCACTCTTTGTTCTTCTTCTGTTTCATAGGACATTTCTTCTCAATATCCTTTATGGAGTTCCCTTTTCCTTCTAAATCTCCAAGTATTAGAAGTTTACCTAACACTCATCTTTTCTTCACTTACTCTTCATCAGCAAATCCTGAAAGCCAATGTCTTCCAAATACATCCCAGATCTGGCCAATTATCACCACTATGGCTATCACATTAGCCCATGTTTCCATTATCTGTCACCTGCACTACTGTAAATGGCTCCAAAATAGGTGTGTCAGCTGTCTCTGTTGTATTATAACAGCAGAATAGAACAGAGCAGTGTTCAGCCAGAAGAATTCTTTAAAATATGTTCCATCATGTGACTCAGGGGCTTAAAACCCTTCAACTAACTTTACTTCTAAGATAAAATCCACAGTCCTGTCTCTAAGGCTGTGATTACTTCCTGCCCTCATTTCAGGTCTCTCTTTGATGTCCTCTGGCCACCCCGACCTCCCTTCTATGCCCTAAATTCCCCATACATACCATGATCCCACCCATACCATACGTTACTGGCTCTTTCAAAGAGAGTCCTATCTCAAATAACACCCACTATCATTTCTTTTCAATTACCTCATTCTATTCTTCATATCACTTAGAAATAATTGAACTTCTAGCCTAAGTCTATGTGGTTAGGGTCTACTTCTCCTCATGAGAATGTAGGCTTTACGAACATAACATCTTTATCCCTTTCCTGCTATGGTGTACACCTAGCACAAGCAGGATGTCAGGCATGGAAGAGAAGCTCAATGGATATTTGTAGGATAAATGAAACAATAAGCCAATAGCAGAATCAAGTAATAATCCCACTATATTGTGCTCTGGTCAAAACTTATTCAGAATATGTTGTTTAGAATTTAGCACCACATTTTAAGAACATTGGCAAGGTAACTCCAGAGGAGGCTGAAAATGGTATTAGGGGTTGAACTCTGTCCTCCTCCCAAATAAGATATGTTCAAGTCCTAGCCCCCAACCCTTGCCAGTGGATGTGATCATATTTGGAAACTGAGTTGTGGCAGATATAATTAGTTCACATGAGATCACACTAAAGTAGGATGGACCCCCTGCTCCAGTATGACTGGTGTCCTTATGAGAAGATAGCTTTTTGAAAACACACAATGCATGCAGGAAGAAGAGCACAAAGGCATGACAAAGGCAGAGATTAGCATTATGCAGCTATAAGCCAAGGAACACCGACATTTGCTAGCAAACCACCAGAAGCTAGGAAGAGGGAAGAAAATATTCCCCTACAAATTCTAAGGGGATCAGTGCCCTGCTGACAGCTTGATTTTGGACTTCTAGCCTCTAGAACTGAGAGATAATAAAGTTATTTTGTTTTAAGCCACTCACTTTAGAGTACTTCGTTATGGCAGTCCTAGGAAATGAATACAGATGGTAAGTCTAGAAAATCATGTTTTTGAGGTAGACATCATTTACCTAAAAAAAATGCTTGCATAAAAATATGATTTTAAGCAAATATTAACAAGCAACTTTAAATGCTCCTCTGTATACTGTTTGATTATCTTTGAAGGACATATCCTAGGTTATATATTAATTGGAGTAATGTCACTGTGTTGTAAAATATTGGGTATTTTGGGTTTACAGCCTGAGCAAGAGAAAGCCAGATATGTCTGGTCATATCTGGTGACTAGTCAGAGAGGATGTGCCAGATGCTTATGTAAATGGGAGCTGAGAATTCCGCTGGCAAAGAACTCAAGTGGTATACGTTGGTGAAGTTCAAACACTTCTGTGAAGTTCTGGCAAGCTATCCAAGTAGAACCAAAATATTCACTGTTTGGGGAGTACTGAAGAACTCCAAGGAAAAAAAAATCAAGAAAAAGCAACAAGGCATTCTGAGGGTCCATTACTTAGGTTCAAGCAGAGAAGGAGAACTGCTGTGAACAATACAGAATGAGGGTTGCTATGAGGACTGGATCTTACACAACTGTGGGAGCTGGTAAAGAAATCTATGAAAAGCGGCTGCTTCTCTGTCTGGTGGTGGGCCTGAATTTATTGTAGATCGGTGAGACCAGAAGAGGGGATGAAGTACGGTATGAGGTAGGGGAGAAGGAGGATAAGCTAGAGTCGAGAACCCATAGCAACAAACTGGAATCACAAGGTCAAAATTTAACCCATGTCTATCTCTCCCCACCATTGATCTCAACCACATGGGAGATCTTCAGAAGAAAAACATGCCCTGCATGACAGAGCTGCACATGTGTCTGTCCCAGCATTACAGAAGTTGGAGGAAATCTGGCAGGAGCTGGATACAAGGCCAGGAATTGAGACACTAGACCCTAAAAACGAGTCCCTCACCCATAATCTCATGAGATGCCAAAAACTTAGTAGATGGATAATGTTTTAATGTAATATTATAAAAGTTAAAATTTGTGCAAAAAAATCTGTGATGGACAAAATACCAACATTTTAAATAAAGACAGTGAGTATCCAACACAGATTAGGGTAAGGCTAGTGAGGCCAAGTCATGCAGGGGCAGGCTTAGATCCTGGGTTTGAACAATTCTAAGTGTTAATAGCATACATTTTTGTCAATATAGCAGGATCCTTTTTCAAGAGAACCCAGACTCTGTCATTAGAAGGTCTCGGAGTGGATGAATCAGCCTAAGCTTGGGAGCAGCTGAAAACATTCAATTCAGACTTTTATTTACCAAATGAGAAACTGGATATTCAAAGCAAGTAATACTTTAAAAATTTGCCTCATATATTTCAGTTCTAGGGACAGCTTAATCAATCAGCCAACACCAACAATCTCTGAAGATCAAATCCATTCTACTTAATCCTCCTCTGGTGCCTGTTACAGTGCCCAACTTGTTGCTGGTAACTTCCAACTACCACTCAGCTTCCAGCACTGTAGGATCCTATAATCTCCACTGAAATCATGCCTTACATTTGATAACAGCAGTACCCAATGTCATTTCTCACCTATCAACCAAAGCTATGACAGAGCCCTTCAAGGATGCTAATGTTAATTTCTCACAACTGTGGTTGAAGACACTGTTCTCTGAAGTTGTGTAAGTAACTTACACAATAAATCCATTTTAGAATTCTGATTTCCTTAAGCCATTAGATACCTTCCTCTATGGTATACCAAATAACTTCTGACAACTCAACTTTTTTTCAGTGTGGACCAACTCTGAGTCCAAGTTTCTTTCAGTTAACCAGTGAAGGAAATTGTCAGAGCCACTCTGAGCTGCCCAAGTTAACACATTGAATCCAGAATCTCTGCTTAGTGAAACCAAAGTTACAAATTCAGTTCAGTCCAACTTTTATATTTCTATAACACTGATTGAGTATTTCTTGTGATTCATTCTCATATTTGTTCCCTAGATTTGTATCAATATGAAATGGCAAAATCTTGGAAATATTGATGTGGTGTGAGACTCCTCAGAGGCTGTACTTTCTCCCTTGTCCCCCAGGGTCTTCTGGGACTTGAACCCTGTTACAGGTGTAGGAGGAATAGAGGTATTGTAGTTAAGTCCTTAAGAGGATCAGTAGTACCTTTGTAATGAAACCACCACCGGGGAAGGAAGTAAGGGAATCCTAACATGAAAGAGGAGGAAAAATTATGTCTATAGAGCAAAGAAATTTGGCAAAATGTAGTGGTGAAGGTCATCAGCTTTACTGATTACTGCCCTATCCCAACAAAATAAGCCAGCAGATCATCAGCAATGTGTGCTAGCTATGGATGATGGTACCTAGTACCATACAATGACCTTAGGAGCTAAAGGGTAATCTACTTCCCCCTTCCAAATCTTAGAATTTCTCCTGTGGCCAACTCCTACTCAAAACCATAAGCGTTCTTGGAAAAGTAGTTTTAGCATGGCTAATTTTCTGTTTGTCTATATCTATAATTTTGTACATCAAATCACAGTACACTAAATCTCATACTTCTGTTTTCTGATGAAAAAGAAACATGTTTCTGCAAATACACTTGTAGGAAGGGTACATATGGTT
Source organism: Panthera uncia (assembly GCF_023721935.1). NCBI lineage: Eukaryota > Metazoa > Chordata > Mammalia > Carnivora > Felidae > Panthera > Panthera uncia. The sequence goes on along the minus strand of NW_026057577.1, from coordinate 23,934,152 downwards.
CGAATACGAAAGAAATATATATATATATATATATATATATATATATATATATATAAAATTTACTTTATTTTTATATTAAGGCTCAAAATGTTTCATCACTTTCATATTAGCCTAAACCTTGGAGATACTTTAATTTTGGCTCTTTGTAACGGACTCACTTTAATTATCATTAATCACCGGATAATAGAAATTGGTAGTGTTTCTAACCTTACCATCTCCTGAATACCACATAATAAAGGAAAAATAAAAGAAAATTACAGAAGGAATTCAATTTCACATGCTCCACTGTAGGCTACTGTCAAAGCTATTTTCTAATATATCCATCAGTGTTTCCTGAGAGAAGACAATAACCGGTAGGAACATCAGCATAGCATGTACGAAATGAGGGTAGGAGCACTGCCTGCGTTTAGAAAAACTGTATCAATTTCTACCTGTGTAAATAAATAAAGTGGTTAGCATTTGCCAAAAATCACATGGTTCTTGACACTGCAAAGTCTAAAAAAAAGCATTTATAGAACTATCAAAGGCCAAGTTAGAATATAACTAAATTCTGAAGTTTAAATTAAGAAAGAAGGCTTGATATAAATCACTATGGTTAACTGAAAGAATCAGATCAGAAGTTTGAGAAAGTGAGTGGTGTGTTTTAGTGTGTTTTTCCATGAGAAACCATTTAATCATCCAGCTCCTTTTGACATGAGTCCTGCACTGAGTACCCACATATTCCCAAATGTTCCCTTTGACACAGGAAGTTGTATCCCATTCCTTGTGGGTAGTAGGCATCATAGATCCTATGACAGTGTTATCTACTGGATCCTCTGCCTCAACTTTGCACCCCTCCTGACAGCATAAGAGGGACAACCTTTCTCCATCTTCCCTTCCTGGTGTGTTTTCTTCAAGTGCTTGATATTTTCAAGCCGCTCTTTCATTATCTAAGGTTGCTACCACCCTTTCACCAGCACAGGGTCTTGATTACCTGCGAGGATACCTTTAATTAGAGCCATCTAAGTTCACAGCATTCTTACACTTGCAAACAATTCTGTGCAGGTGCCTAAAACAGTTCATTGTTAAACTGTTAAATTCCTCTATCTACTATATATTGTGCTATAGTTAAACACATTATTTCATATCTTACAGCATACATATGAACTTTGGTATGCTTTAAGTTGTATTATCCTAAGTTGTGAATTAGTGGGATCTCACTGATTATCATTATACTTAATATTTTTCTATCTAGAACTTGAAATACAATGAAATCTACATGTATAATTTTACTTCCTCTTTTACTATATGTCATAAAAAATGTAATACTTGATAAATATAAAATATATATAACACACAGGTAAGTTACACATAGGTAAAATAAAAAGGACATCCATAATTCCACTAACCAATTTAAGTTCTAAGAACACGACTAGCACTTTGTATCTGTTTATTCCTCTCCTAGTTCATTTCATTCCTCCATTCCCTCAACAATATCCTACATTAATTAATCTCTTGCTTTTTCTCTATAAAGTTTTATCACACATATATGTATTCCAAAAAGACATGCTGCTTGGTTTTGTTTGTTCCTGAGATTTATTTCTGTATGTGGAATCTCTTTAAGGACTTGCTTGTTTAGTGCCAAAGTAAGTTTGTATGTAATTTCCCAGAGTCCTTCTTAATATAGTATTCCATTATGTACCTATACTGCAATGTATTTATCCATTCTCCTGCCAGTGGGCATTTGGGGATGTTTCTGGTTTGCTGCTAGTATAAATAGTGCTACATTCTTGTAAGGTTTAGTGGTTTCCCTTCTTTGTGGTGTATGCCTAGGAGCAGAATTGCTGGATTTTCAGTAATTCAAACAAAGACACAATAATCAAAAATGTTCTCCTGCAGTGGTTGTATCAATTAACTCTGCAGCAGTGGGTAGGAGTTTCCATTTATCGATATACTCTCCACCACTTGTTAGTCTCAATTTAGTAGATATTAGTTTGCAAATCCCAAATGTCAAATAAGGTTTAGCACAATTTTAGAATTTTTATTTATGATTCATCTGTCTACATTTATACAATTTTTCCTACACAATTATTTCTCTTACTGATTTTTAGCCCTTCCTTATATATTCTGGACACTAAGCTTTGTAAGTTTTAAGTTTTGAAAATAAGTTCTCCAAGTTTGTTACTTGCCTTTTGACTTTTTAATTCTGTGTTTTGATGAACATAATTTGTTAATTTTAATGCAATAAACTTAATTTACGTTTTTATGGTCTTGCCTATTTTAATGACAGATGTTATTAACTATATTCTTATAAGATGTTTAGGTATTTTCTTTTGCTTTTGTGTACTTAATCAGTTGAAAGTGAATTCTGCGTTTTTTTCAATATCTGACCACACTCATTTCCACCTCATTCATTAAACAGTTATTCATTTCTCAGTGATAAGAGGATACCTCTACCATACATACTTTCCATGTAAGACTAGGTCTTTTTTTAGTTTATCCATTCTATTCTCTTCCCAATTATTCATACTTTTGTCCAGAACTGGTACACCGTATCTACTTTTGTTTTTCTGACTTGTCAGACCTTTATTCTGATTGGTCAGAAGTCTCCTCTGACTACTTAGCATCAGCATTTTATGAATCATTAAAAAATTTTAACGTTTTCCAAGCTGGAAACATTATATACAGTCTTGATTATTATAATTTGAGAGTTATGATAACTCATAGGGCAAGTTCTTATACTCTTCTCTTAAGAGGTCTTGTCCACTCTTTGGGCTTTGTGCTTCCATATAAATTTTAAAAGAGATTCCTTTCTTTTTCTTAGTTTATTTGAGGGAGGGAGGGGCAGAGAGAAAGGGAGAGAGAATCCCAAGAAGGCTCCACAATAACAACGCAGAGCCTGAGATGGGGCTCAAACTCACAAACCATGACATCATGATCTGTACCAAAGCCAAGAGTGGATGCTTAACTGACTGAGCCACTCAGGTGCCCCTAAATTTTAAAAGAGATTCTCAAGTTGCATATAAAAACTTCTGGCATTCTGAGAGAATCACCTTAAATGTAAAATTGGGAAGACTATTTATGATTTTGTTTTTCTTTCTATAAATATGGAATACATATCTATTTATTCAGAGCTTCTTTAATAACTTTCAATAATACTTATTTCCAGACAAGTCTTACTCATCTGGTTACTAATAGTTTTGTTTTAATATTATTAATTCCTATTATTAATGGTGTTTCTCCTAGTTATATTTCTAAATTCTAATTAGTTTCTACTCCTTGCTTTCTCTGATTTACAACCCATTCATTTTTACTGTGGTTGTTAATCTCCTCAAGCTTACTTGTATTATCTTAACTTTTCTGCTTGTCCTATATTTCTATGCTATTGCCTTTATTATTTCTTCTTACTGTTTTACCAATCCTGTATTTATTTTAGCTTTTATCCTTGAAGATCACCAAAAAATTCTAATATTGAACAATTAACCGTTCTTCAGAAAAATATATGACTTTTTTTAAAAGTTTATTTATTTTGAGAGAGAGGGAAAGAGAGTGCTAGTGAGAGTGGGATAGGGGGAGAGAGAGACAGAGGCAGAGAGACAGAGGGACAGAGAGAGAAGGAGGGAGAGAATGAGAATCCCAAGTAGGCTCCACACTGTCAGCATAGAGCCCAATGCAGGTCTTGAACTCACGAACCATGAGATCATGACCTGAGCCGAAAACCAAGAGTTGGTTGATTAACCAAATGAGCCACCCAGGCACCCTGAATATATGACTCTTAAAATACCTTAATAAAACACTATACACACACACACACACACACACACACACACACACACACACACACATTCAGTTGGTTTAGGTTTACATACATCTTTCATTTCATTTCCCACCAATTCCTTTACATTTCAGGTTTTTCTCTCCCTTAAAAGCATATTGTCTCATGAGAATTTCCGCAGACAAGCAAGTCTGCCATTCTGGCAAAAGCAAAGTATCATGTGATTAATCTTAAAAATATTCTCAAAGAATAAAGCTCATCTATCTGCTCTACCCAGGATGAACACTAAATTCAAATAGTTTTTTTGCTAAAGTTATAACTATTCATTCCTTAAGCAAATTCCAAATCTGGCAGAAATATTCACCCAGCTGGTATATGAGACAGTACTACAGCACTTTTAATTTTGTATACTATTTTATTTTATAGAAGTTCATGTCTCTATTTCATAGATCTTTCCAAAAGTTCTGATTTGTTCTCAAAAATAGTGCTCCATTCAATAATCAGGAAATAGGTGTTTGTTGTCTTATGGCATTACATCATTTATTTTATTTTTCAGAGATCTCTTGTGAACTGTGATCATAGTCTGAAATACTACACAAGCACAATGAAAAACTAACCCAACTTTCCTTTGAAATCACAAAAAATTCATCTATAAAATTGGGAGGCTAAGAACCAATAGAGTATACAAAAATTATGCTCAGCCAGCTGTATTAGAGATATTAAAATGACACAGGCATTTAGAAAGACTGAATGCATTATTAGTGTGGCCTTTTCTGCCAGTTTGGTCATTTACTTATCAAAGGAAACCTCAAGGTCAGGATCTGCATTCTTCACTACCTACAGTGATGCACAAAACTTCTGTCAAGTATCTACCCAGCAAATAATTAGTTTCATTTCTAAAAGAACTCTGAGCATTCTTATGTACAGTGTTCAAAAAATACTTTTATTTGCCATATAGTGCTAGCCAAAAGTGTATTTCCACACTTCTCTTGAAGAACCACATTTTAATGAAAATTAGCCCAGAAATCTTGTAGACACTCTAGGTATTTGTGACAATAAAAAATATTTCTTAAAGGCTGGGTAAGCAAATGACACTAGGAGTTATTACTTAAGAGTCTGGTTTTAAATAAAACTCTAGCTAAGTTACTAAATTGCTACACACAGTACTGTGCAAAACAGTAAGTTTTATGCCAGTATATTCTAACATCAAGTTTTTACAATTCCTACAACTGCCTTTGTCTCTCCTCCTTTGGTCAGTGGCCCACTGAAAATCTGCTATTTTCAGATTTGGATTAAATAACACACTGCAGGGTATGGGACATCACTATTTGAGTCACCGCTCTAAGTCCAGATGATGCAGTTCAGAATCCTCAACTCTCTTGGGATAAATACTGAAAAATAATAGATGGGATAGAAGTTGCTACTCAGATAAATGTCTCTGTCTGTCTCTCTCTCTCTCTCTCTCTCTCTCTCCTACAGGTTACTTCAAATTCAATTCTTTGTGTATTTCTTCCTGAGAAACCCTGCACTTGGCCAAGTAAACAAGTAGGCCTCATCACATGCTATATGTATCATATTATACCTTGTTTCATCTCCATTTTCTCTCACCTTGCATGCCTTGGGCTTCTATCCCCAAAGTACTGCCAACATGATTACTGTCTCCGCTCTGTTTTCCAGAAGACTCAGGCAAAGGCAGTAGTACTGCATCTTTGTAACAAAGATTATACATATAATTAAAATTACACATATAATTGGGATTGTATGTATATAGGTAGTTACAGGAAAAATATATTGTGTCTTTATATAAATGTGTCTGTGATCTCAAATTTCTTTCCTTAGAAATTAAAATCTTTCAGGGGTACCTGGATGGCTGAAATCAGTTAAGCATCGGACTCTTGGTTTTAGCTCAGGTCATGATCTCACGGTTCACTGGTTCAAGTCTCATGTTGGGCTCTGTACTGTCTGCAGAGCTTGGGATTCTCTCTTTCTGTCTCTCTCTGCACCTCCCCTGCTCACTCACTCCATCAAAATAAATAAATAAAGTAAATTAAAATCTTTCTCATATTCTGAAATTTCAAGAAAGACCATTATTAAATTAAATATTAATTATGCTAAGGTACAATATTAAAATAGATTTTCAAGGTTTGATTCAGGGCACCAAGACAAGCCAGAATTCTTCAGAATTTATGGGAAAATAATTAAAATTATAAAGTACTATGATCATTCTGATGCAGTTTTAGAGTGGTGGGGGTCCAGAGCTGATAGCCAGGAAAGAATTCTTGAGATATCTTTGGTGCAATAAGGTGATTAAAGCACAGGTACAGGACCCATGGGCAGATAGAGTTTTACTGAGGTAGTAATGGGTAAAAACATATCTGAGACCCTTCAGATATGTATCAGTGGACCAGAAGCTTGGAGTATGATTACCAATCTCTATATTAGTGGGGGGGAGGTATATAAACCAAGTTTCCAAAGGAATTTTTACATATTAGGGTAGACTTACAGGATGCTGGGGGTTGGGCTAAGAATGCCTTTTGCCCTTAGCAAGGGGTCACCATCAAGGCAGCTGAGTCCCTAGAGGAATGTCACTCTGCCTGTTTCAAGGACTCATCAAATAGGCTGTAGATAGTAAGGAAATTTAATTTTTCATTTGCCTTTGTTTCCTACATCAATTCAGTAAGAATACTAGACATTAGTTAAGAGTAAGAGTTCCCAGAATAAAGTACAAATAGGAATAACCTTCTGATAAAGTTTTTTCTACCTTCTAAAATTTTCGTTCCCTCATATGCATATAGTGTTGTTTGACAGGGTAAAGTAATACGTGAAAGGAGAATTAAAGAACTATTCTACAGTGAAAAAAAAATTCCTTGTAAAGATTTCTTCTCTGAGTCAGGCTTGGTCTAAGAATTTCCTTGCTTCTATGAATTTGGGAATGCCATGAAGAAATGAAATCATCTCAAGTTTATACAACCAACTGTTTGTGGTTTGCAGATTTTTATTTTTAGTTAGCAGTTCCAAATAAAAGTTTTCTTTTTTCTTTTTAATTTTTTTTATTTTAGAGAGAGAGAGAGCAAAAGTGGGGGGAAAGGGCAGAGGGTAAGAGAGAGAAACTCAAGGAGGTTCCATGCTTAGCGCAAAGCCCAATTCAGGGGTGATCCTACAACCCTGGGATCAAGACCTGGGCTGAAATCAAGAGTCGGACACTAAACTAACTGAGCCAACCAGGCACCCCAGACCTCACTGTTTTTCTAAGATATCATTAGATGGCAATAGAAGATTCTGAAAATATGGTCTCGTTTAAGCTAACTTTTGTATTGCCACGCCAAGACATAAATCTACAAAGACCACAGAAAGTGAGACTTCATGTATTGTTAAAGTTTAAGGGTAAGTCCAATGTTTGTAAAACTACAATTTTTAAACACTTTATTATTCAAACAATAGTCCTGAGATCAGCAGTGCAGGTATCAGCTGAAAGCTTGCTAGAAATGGAGAAATTAAGGCTTTCCTCCATACCTACAATACTAGAAGTTCATTTCAACAAGGTCCCCAAAATAGACTATACACAAATGTTGGGTCCAGCTACAATCAAGAGAAGCATGAACGCAATAAATTGCCTAATTTAACTTTTGCTGAAACCAAGAGGATATGTAAAACTGTTTTCTAGTTCGTTTTATTTTTTCCATACATATATGTATATATACACATATACATAATTTAAAATGTTTTAAATATAAAATTTATATATATAAATATTTTATATACAAAATAGCTGAAATATATATAGCTATCTGTATAATATCTCTTTATATATGCAAACAATATACCTATATGTATAAATATATGAGAAATAAGATTTATTGGAAGGAAATGGCTCATGCAATTATGGAGGGTGAGAAGTTGTAAGATCCATATTGGCAAACTGGAGACCCAGGAGACCCAAAGGTATAGTTCCAGTCTGAAAGACTGTAGGCTCAAGACCCAGAAAGAGTTGATGTCTCAGTTCATGTCTGAAGGCCAGAAAACACCAACAGCCCTGCTAAGGCAGTGAGGCAGTGAGAAAATTCCCTCCTAACTCGACCTTTCTCTCTTCAGGCCTTCAAAGGATTGGATAAAGCATTCCACATTAGAGAAGGCAAACTGCTTTACTCAGTCTATCAATTCAAATGTTAATTTTATCCAGAAACATCCACAAAGACATAGAAAACTGACACATGAAATTAACCATCACATCTGGTGGGGTCCAGAACTAAATGCTGGTAGCTCCACCAGAGAGTGTTTAACCGTAAATCACTAAAGAAATAACCTAAATGCAGATCTGGAATTAAGAAAGCAGTCCTCATGGGAGGCAGAATCATTTCCCAGTCCTAAATACAATTTTCATTGAGTTTTAAAGTAAATTAACACCTTCAGACCTAAAACAGATTCCAAATTAAATAACTACAGGCAGGTAATTCAAATGCAAAAAGCAGAGCATGTGTTAAAAAAAAATCCAACTACCGGCAATATAATCTCAGAGTAAACATTTACCAAAATAAAATGAAATTAATACTTTACAAAAAAAAAAAAAAAGAAGAAGAAAAAGAAAACAGAAAAGAAAAAGAAAGTAATACTGGACATTAATTTAAATTGTAGCAATATTTAGTTTTTAAATTTTTCTCTTCTGACATGTTACTGTTTTGACTTGTAATCTGAAATCTGACATATTTCTATGGCACCAAACTATAAAAATCAGGAATTATTTCAGTTTTTGATCCTTTAACTTGGTACAGTATGTATTTTTAAATAGTTTATTCCTTGAAAGAGAGGTACACAAAAATAGGGACTTACAAGCATGGATAATATTTTGTAGCAGCCTTTGTATTAGTAGATACGACTACTAAGATATTTATAGAATTCTGGTTTCTAATATTATCCCATTTCATTTTAAGTACTATGTAATCCTATAATTCAGTAATATTCCTTAGTAATTTTGCAGTCACACTTTCAAATGTATGAGAGAAAGTGAACTGGAAAATTATAGTTTATTTTCATAAAGTTTGTAATGGAAGAGAATTTTTTTTGAAAATTGATCTCCAACCCCCAAATTTTTGGAATGCAACTCAGGCCATTACTTACATTTTGAAAACCAACTTGGGCTGATAGAGGCAAACCAGTCTGTGTCTCGCAAATAATTGATTTTTGATTGACGGGATTTCCCACAATCATAATTTCACAACAAGTAAGCAAATCATTATACCGTTATACAAAGGTATAAATTCTTTTAAAGACCTTGCTAAGAAACAGTCAAAGGATTTCAAGAAGTTAAAATATTCATCCAAAAGGTTCTGATTCAGTCTTCATTGGTTAGCTGATTTTAAATGTTTTAAAATTTCCATAGAAGGATTCAGCACCACTTCTTAAGAAAACTACCTAACCTCAAATGAATAGAGCCAACCACCATACTGTGACTGCAGTTCATTAGTCAAGACTGAACTGTCTCCAGTTCAAGCCAGGAAAACACATCTAAGATAACAGGGTCTATTCTCATCTAGTATATACATCCATTTTCTTCCATCCCAATAGAATCCTGATTTTTTCCTAGAAAATCTAAGTGTTCATGCATCTCAGGGGAAAGTGACCCAACTGAGGCTTCCAGGACAGGCTTCACTGGTGTACATAAAATTCCTCTTTCCAGTGATTGTTTTTCCTCCATCTGGATATTAACATTTTAAATAAATGTGTTCCGCACCTCATCAGACATCTTGCTAAAGCCTGAATATAAAATTTACATTGAGGAGGAGCAGCACATGGGCGGCTCAGTCAGCTAAGCTTCTAACTCTTGATATCAGCCCAGGTTATGATCTCACAGTTCGTGAGATGGAGCCCATAACAGACTCTGTGCTGATAATGTGAAGCCTGCTTGGCCTTCGCTCCCTCTCTTCCTCTCTTCCCCTCTCTCTTTCTGCCCCTTCCCCTCTATCCCTCCCCCATGCTTGCTCGCATGCACACACACACTTTCTAAATAAACATTTTTTAAATTTTGACGTTGAGGATGTATATGGTCTTTAATGACACAATGAAGTGTTGAATCCATCAATCCTAAAACCCTCCCTTTCTCTGCAAGTTCTGCTTATGAAATTATTAATTTTCCTTTTTTTAATGTTTATTTATTTTTAAGAGAGAGAAAGAACATGAGCAGGGGAGGGGCAGAGAAAGAGGGAGAGAGAGAATTCCAAGCAGGCTCAGTGCTGTCAGTAGTGAGCCCAAAATGGGGCTCAAACTCATAAAACATGAGCTTATGACCTGAGCCCATACCAAGAGTCAAAACTTAACTGACTGAGCCATGCAGGTGCCCCAATTTTCGTATTTTAAGCCAATTATGAGTTGGAACCTCTTATTCCTTGCACTGATATAATCTTATATAATACATGAAGGATTTCATTTTGAATTTTTTTTAAGTAAGCTCTATGCCCAACGTAGGGTTTGAACTCATGACCCTGAGATCAAGAGTCGCACGCTCTAATGACTAAGCCCACCAGGCACCCTACTTTGAACTTCTGAATACAATTCCATCCTGTTGAATGATACAATGAACTTATGTTCGTGCAATATCACAATATGTTGTCTCCTTTTATTTTTCTCTAACAGATCCAGTGTCAGAAGGACCATTCCTCAGCTGTACTATGTGTAGGCAGTGTTAACAATTTTGACCAGTTGATGATAAAATTTATAAGATGCTTTTTAAAACAAAAATATAATGTTCTTTATGCAGAGCTTGTCATGGGCATCATGTCAAATGCAAGAGTCCTATCAAAATGTTATCTAGGTGGAATTATTTACATCTGTATTCTCAACACCTGCCAAGGAATAATTTAACTCTTTTCATGCAATTGTTCTGGAAATTATCAGCTAAATCTTCAACACGCTGATGAGTAGCATTTCTGGTAAGAATTAATTTAGAAAACATCATTTGTGGTTTTTAGGTTCACCATTTTTGCTGCATTAATACTTACTCTCATCTGCCAGAGGTTTTAAAAACCTAGATAATATTTTTGCTTAAGACATAACTGCATTCCACATAGTACTAGTTATTTTTTTCACATACTGAAAAAAAGTGAAACTTGTTAAAACTATGGTCACTAAGTATTTTTTTAATTTTCAAAACTTGTAATTCTGACCAAGTAATCATGTTTCATAATAATGTCTTTGTATTTTTCTAACACAGACACATTTGGTTTGCATACAAACAAGTAGCATTCTCTTCCATTCCTAGTAAAAAATACGTGATTCCCATTTTTCTTTAAAAATATATTGCTCTCTCATTTTTATTTCCCAATTTTGAGAGAGAAATATTTCTCCTGACTCCACTGTAAGAAAGCAAGAGCACAGCACAGTAATAAATGGCAATTGATACTTTGTTTCATTGTCAAAGAAAAAACAGGAAGTGGTAGAGACTGGAGAGAACTAGAGAGGGCAAGACCCAAGTGAAATGGGCTGTTGCTATTCAGCACCAGCTACTTTGTGTCACATTGGAAGGTGACCCAAGTATTGCCAGAATCTGATTTTTCAATGGAAACCGGAAATTTTGTGTGTATGAATCACCCAACTTTAGATGATGGAACCAATTTACACTTGAAAAGCCCTCTTTGGGCCAACATTGTGCAAAACATAAAACACCCATCTGTGGACCAGGTATAAACTTCAAGCTACAAGTAGAAAACCACTGGTCTAAATGTTAATGAGTGAGTATTCAAATTCATCAGAGAGTATCAAAGAAAAGGTCAGTATCCAAAATATATCAAGAACTTACAAAACTCAACACCAAAAAACCAAATAAACTAATTTAAAAATGGGTAGAAGACATGAACAGATATTTCACTATAGAAGACATACAAACTGCCAACAGACACATGAAAAGATGCTCAATAACACCCAGCATCAGGGAAATGCAAATCAAAACCACAATGAAGATACCACCTCACACCTGTTAGAATGGCTAAAATCAAAAACACAAGGAACAACAAGTGTTGGAGAGGATGTGGAGAAAAAGAAACCCTCATGCACTTTTGGTGGGAATGAAAACTGATGTACCCACTGTGGAAAACAGTATGGAGGTTGCTCAAGACATTAAAATTAAAAATTATCATATAATTACAGAAATTCTACTACTAGGTATTCACTTAAAGACTACAAAAACACTAATTAGAAGGAATATATGCAACCTTATGGCCACTGCAACATTATTTATAATAGTCAAAATATGGAACTAATTCAAGTGTCCACTGACAGACAAATGGATAAAGAAGATGTAGTATATACAATGGAATATTACCCAGCCAGGAGAAAGAATGAAATCTTGCCATTTGCAACAGTATGGAAGGTTCTAGAGGTATAATGCTAAGTGAAATAAATCAGTCAGACAAAGACAATTATCATATGAATTCACTCATATGTGGAATTTAAGAAACAAACAAAAAAGAAACAAAAGAAAAAAAAACAAAAACAAAAACAAAAAACCCAGAATCTTAACTATAGAGAACAAGCTGTTGGTTAGCAGAGGGGAGGTGAGTGGGAGGATGGGAGAAACAGGTGAAGGGCATTAAAAGTACACTTATCATGAAGACTAGTGAGTAACATAGAGAATTCTTGAGTCACTGTAATGTACACCTGAAATGAATATAAGACTGTTAACTATACAAGAGAGAAAGAAAGAAAGAAAGAAAGAAAGAAAGAAAGAAAGAAAGAGGTAAGGAGGAAGGAAGAAGGAAAGGAGATTGATTCATCAAGGAGCTGTTACCAGGCAATAACCAACAAGCTATGACCTAGGAAGCTTTAAGATTAGGGCCTCTTTTTAAAAATGTAAATTTACCTTTTATTTCTCTAAAAGATATTCATGCACAATTTGAAGGGAAAATGGTAACGAAAGCTTTAATATGAAAAACAGTAGTCCTTCATCAAAAGAAAGCTAGAGTAGCCAAATATATATCAGATAAACTAGATTTTAAACCAAAAACTATAATAAGAGAGGAAGAAGAGCAATATGTCATAATAAAGGAGACTATCCAACAAGATCTAACAATTGTAAATATTTATGCATCCAACTTGAAACACCAAAATATATAAAATAATTAATAACAAACATAAAGCAACTCATTGGTAATCATACAATAATAGTGGAGGACTTTAACACCCCACCTATAGCAATGGACAGACCATCTGAGCAAAAAAACCAACAAGGAAACAGTGGCTTTGAATGACACACTGTACCAGATGGACTTAACAAATACATTCAGAACATTTCATCCTAAAGCAGAATACACATTTTTTTCTAGTGCATGTGGGACATTTTTCAGAATAGATCACATACTAGGTCACAAATCAGGTTTCAGTCAAGTACAAAAAGAATGAAATTATACCATGCCTATTTTCTGACCACAATGCTATGAAGTCAACTATAAGAAAAAATTTGGAAAGACCACAAACACATGGAGGTTAAAGAACAAATTACTCAAGGATGAATGAATTAATCAGAAAATTAAAGAAAAAAAAATACATGGAAACAAATGAAAATAGGACAGTCCAAAACCTTTAGGATGTAGCAAAAGCAGTCATAAGAGGGAAGTATTTAGCAACACAGGCCTAACTTAAGAAGCAAGAAAAATCTCAAACAGCCTTATCTTACACTTAAGGGAGCCAGAAAAAGAAGAAAAAATGAAGTCTAAAGCCAGAAGAAGAAGAAAAATAATAAAGATTAGAGCAGAAAGAAGTAATATGGAAACAAACAACAGCAACAACAAAAACAATAGGACAGATCAATGAAACCAGGATCTGGTTCTTTGACAAAATTAATATAATTACTAAATCTCTAGCCAGACTTACCAAAAAGAAAAAAGAAAGGACCGAAATAAATAAAATCACAAATGACAGAGGAGAAATAACAACCAACACCATAAAAATACAATTATAAGAGATTATGAAAAATTATACAACAAATTGATAATCTGTAAATGGATGAATTCCTAGAAACATATCAATTACCAGAATTGAAACAGGAAGAAACATAAAACTACACATATCAATAACCAGCAAAGAAATTGAATCAGTAATTAAAAATCTCCCAACAAACAAAATCCAGGGCAAGATGGCTTCATAGGGGAATTCTATCAAACATTTAAAGAGTTAATAGGGGGGCATGTGGGTGGTTCAGTCAGGTAAGTGTCTGACTCTTGATTTCACCTCAGGTCATGATCTCAGGGTCGTGGGATCAAATTCCACATGGGGCTCTGCGCTGATAGCTTAGAGCCTGCTTGAGTTTCTTTCTCTTTCTGCCCCTCCCCAATTCATGGGCACACGCTTTCTCTCTCCTTCAAAATAAACATTTTTAAAAAAAGGAGAGTTAATACCTATTCTTCTGAAAAATAGAAAAAGAAGGAAAACTTCCAATCACATCCCATTAGGCCAGCATTACCCTGATTCCAAAACCAGGTAAAGATTCCACTAAAAAAGAGAACTACAAGACAATATCCCTGATGAAAATGGATGCAAAGTTTTTCAATAAAATACTAGTCAACTGAATCCAACAGTACATTAAAATAATAATTCACCACCATCAAATGGGATTTTTTTTCCTGAGCTGCAAGGGTGGTTCAATATTCACAAATCAACCAATGTGATACACCACATTAATAAAAGAAAGGATAAGAACCATATGGACCTTTCAATAGATGCAGAAAAAGCATATGGCAAAGTACAACATCCATTCATGATAAAAACCTCAACAAGGCAGGTTTAGAGGGAACATATCTCAACATCATAAAGGCCATGTAACAAAATCCCACAGCTGATATCATCCTCAATGAGGAACAAATGAGAGCTTGTCCTTTAAGGTCAGGAACAACAGAGGAATGCCCACTCTCAAAACTGTTATTTAATGTAGTCCTGGAAGTCCTAGCCCCAGCAATCAGACAGCAAAAAAATATAAAAGGCAGTCAAATTGGCAAATAAGAAGAAAAACTTTCACTATTTGCAGACAACATGATACTCTATATAGGAAACCCAAAAGACTCCCCCCGAAATTTTCTGGAACTGATATACAAATTCAATGAAGTCAGAGGATACAAAATCAAAGTACAGAAATCTGCTGCATTTCTATACACCAATAATGAAGCAACAGAAAGAGAAATGGAGGATTCAATATCATTTACAATTGCACCAAAAACCATAAAATACCTAGGAATAAACTTAAGCAAAGAGGTAAAAGAGCTGTACTCTGAAAACTATACAACACTGATGAAAGAAAGTGAAGAGGACACAAAGAAATGGAAAAGCATTCAATACTCATGAAACGGAAGAACAAATATTATTAAAATGTCCATACTACCCAAAGCAGACTACACATTTAATGCAATCTCTATCAAAATACCACCAGCATCTTTCACAGAACTAGAACAAACAATCCTAAAATTTTCATGGAACCACAAAAGACCCTGGATAGCTAAACCCATCTTGAAAAAGAAGAGCAAAGCTGGAGGCATCATAATTTTAGACTTCAAATTATATTACAAAGTTTTACTGATCAAGACAGTCTGGTACTGGAACAAAAAGAGACACATAAGATCTTTGGAACAGAATAGAAAATCCAGAGATGAACCCACAACTATACAGTCAACTAATCTTTGGCAAAGCAGGAAAGAATATCCAATGGAAAAAAGACAATCTTTTCAACAAATGGTGTTGGGAAAACTGGACTACAACATACAAAAGAAATAAAAGTGGACAACTTTATTACATCATACACAAAAATAAATTCAAAATGCATGAGAGACCTAAATCTAAGACAGGAAACCATCGAAATCCTAGAGGAGAACAAGGCAGTAACATCTTTGACATTCACCATAGCAATTTCTTACCAGACTCATCACTGGAGGCAAGGGAAACGAAAGCAAAAATAAACTCTTAGGACTTCATCAAGATAAAAAGCTTCTGCACAGCAAAGGAAACAATGAACAAAACTAGAAAGCAACCATTAGAATGGGAGAAGATATGTGCAAATGACCTATCTGATACAGGGTTAATATCCAAAATCTGTAAAGAACTTATAAAACTGAACTTCCAAAAACAAGTGATGTAGTAAAAAATGGGCAGAAGACATAGGTAGACATTTTTCCAAAGAAGACATCCAGATGGCTAATAGATACATGAAAAGATGCTCAATATCACTCATCATCAGAGTTATACAAATCAAATTACAAAGAGATATCACCTCGCACCTGTCAGAATGGCTAAAATTAACAACACACAGGAAACAACAGGTGTTGGCGAGGACACTCTTGAGCTGTTGGGGGGGATGCAAACTGGTACAGCCACTCTGGAGAACAGTACGGAGGTTCCTCAAAAAGTTAAAATAAAATTACCCTACAATCCAGCAACTGCATTACTAGGTATTTACCCAAAGGACATAAAAATACTCATTCAAAGAGATAACATGCACCCCAGTATTTACAGCAGCATTATCAACAATAGCCAAATTATGGAAAGAGCCCAAATGTCCATCGACTGACAAATGGGTACAAAGTTGTGGTAAGTGTGCACATACACGCGCGTGTGCGCGTGCGCGCACACACACACAATGGAATATTACTCAGCCATTTAAAAGAATGATGTCTTGCCACTTGCAACAATTAAATTCCACTGTACATGTTTCCATTCACTATGACAGTGTTTAGGCAAATTTGGAGTATCTGTCCACCTTCCTCCCTTTATTTGAGCTCCCCTAAAATCTTTTATAATCTAAGTAAGATCACAGCACTTCTCTGTTTACAGTGTCCTAAGGCTTTCCATTTTTTAAGTTAAAGCCAAAGTCATTATACCTTATAATGCCTTATATAACTTCTAAGTTACCATCATTTACCACCTCCATCTCCACTGCTGTTTTATAACCACATGTGCTTCTTTGCTCTTCCTCTAAACTCCAGTACAATCCCATCTTAAGACTTTGCACTTACTATTCTCTTTGCTAAGGAAACTCTTATCTCAGATATAAGTCTATCCTTACTTAATTCAAATCTCTGCTCAACTGTCACCTTACTAGAGAGGCCTTCGCAACCTCCATGTGTAAGGCAGCAACCTCTGGTCACTCTGGTCCTGTCTTCCTTAGCCCACTTTACTTTTCTTCATAACACATAATATACTCTGACATATTTGCCTGTTTTGTTTGTTTTTTGTTTCCTCCAGTGGAATGTGGGTATGGCACTTTTCATCTCCAGTACCTGGAATGGTACTTGACAGTTAGTAGATCCTCATTAAATACTCACTGGAAGGTTGAATTCCTAAAGCATTTGGTACTATTTCTGTGTTGCTCATTATACTCAGATTCACACTGCAGTTCACATTCACACCTGGTTTGTTTTGTATATTACACTGCCAGATTTCTGAGTAGTAACATTATGCAAAACCCCAGTATGAGCACATAAGAATGGAAGAGATAAACAAATGCATATTGTTGCAGAGAAACAAGATACATTCCTTGATAAGAAAGAGGATACCTAGAGGAATAAAGCATGCACATTTCGAAGAAATCAAATATATACAGAGATATCTTTTGTCCACTTTGTTCATCGAGAACTTTGAGAGGGATCAATAGCTTTTAAAATATATTGAAATACTGAGGACCTGATGAGACCCTTCTTTCTTTTATGTGATTCACCTTACTCAGCAGCCAGTATGGTCCATCTCATAATTGAGTCCTATTTAATTTAGTCCAGAATATTCTCAGACTTGGTTTATAATGAATAAAATAACTAAGAAGCAAAATAGGATGAAGTAATAATTTTTCCAAATATCTTTCCCCAGGGAAAATTCTGCTTGTTAGTACTAGCCTGAGTTGATCTGAAGGCTTATAAAGAGACAATGAAAGATTTGTAAATGGTTCTGTTTGTTTTAAGTAAAAGTAAGAACGCATTATTTTTATTCTCTAGGGGGAAAGTATGCAGCAACTTGATTCTACTCTTTCCACTGCAGCAGCCAGAAGCAATTTCTTCATAAGCATTTCCATTCTTTTTCTCCAAGTTCTCTATTAAGTATTTTAACAGCAAAATGTTCACTAAAATAAACAGGGGAGTTACGTGAATATAAAACAAAAGTGAGTATTTAGGTTGTTTAGATTAAAAAGGAAATCAATATGATCTACATGACTTCTATTTTTGTGAATTTATGGAGGTTGGTTTTTTTTGTGTGTGTGGCCTAATAAATAATCAGTTGTACAAGTTTTATCAGAATACACAAAGAAAAAGTATTCTCTATTGTCAGGGTATTGTGTTTGAGACATGCTGATTAGGTCAACCACCTGATTTATCATATAATGCACTCTTACATATGTTGGGATACCTCATCAATCATCAACTGACAGAGTTTATTTAAATTCACCTACAACTATTATGAATTTCCACTAGCATTTTGCTTTATGTATTTTTGTGGTATGACAGTTGGTAAATAAAGATGCCTCAAAGTTATAGACTTCTTGTGGACTGCATGCTTTATCATTTAAAGGGCCCTCTTTTTCTCATTTAATATTTGCTTGGAACTAAACCAATTCACCAAGTCCACTACTTTGTTAAATATCCAAATACATCCTTCATTCCATTAGTAACTGTTTCAATATCTGGCTATTTTTTATTTCTAACTTTAGTCACAGTGCTACCATGATATACTCAAAACTCAGAACTAAATTATAAATTTAACCACCACCAGCACATGAAATAGTAAGGAAAAAGAAAAAAAAAATGGGAAAACTGAGTAAGTTCATAAATATACAAACAGCAAAATTGGAAACAAATGAAAATACAGTTTGTAGTTAAAATTGATTCTTTAACTGGTACTGAGGTCAGAGTTGGTATGATCATAGAGCCATGTCCTTCAGATGGTAGAGTTGAGTGATACAAATCTTTCTTCATGTGGGGGGTTGAACTTTGGTAGTTGTAGTGGTTGTAGTTATTATTATTATTATCATAATCATCATCATCACTGGTTTGTTTGAAACCTCCATGAACATTTTCAACTGGATGTGTAAGCGCTAAGAGGCATCCTGAGATTTTCTGGAGTTTCAGACATATTTCTCCTTTACTGTGTAATAACATCAATCACATTCACTCTGGAATCAGTCACCAAAGTTTATCAACTACCTTCTTAATAATGATTCAAGGGCAGGAGAAGCCCCAAAGGTCAACAGCATGAACAGCGAGGTCAACCTAACCATTATTTTTCACTCTTGTGAAAACATTCTTGCCTTTGGAAACCAAAAATTCTAAATTATCAAAAGCACAGACGGAGAGAATGAAAGCAAAATCTTTACAAGAGAGTGAAATAATGAAAAGTACTATGCCCTTAGTGGCTGTATTCTGGCTCTGGGGCAAAAGAAAAGAATCAGATATTAGCTACCGGTTCAAAGCAGACAAAGCACCCTGTGGGACAGCACCTCAGATTTGAAAGTTGTTGTCCTACTGAAGTAATTTATTGACAACTGCACCATTTTGTAATGAATTCTTTAAGCATCAGCATGTTTTCCCACTTTTTCACCATAAAATGGTTTCTTCGTTAAGAGCAGTGTATAAGGGATACAATAATGAGGAATAATGCATTTATGATTGTCTAAAAAAGACAAATCGGTATCTAGAATAAATGTTTATTCCAGGAAAGGGGAATTTCTGCCCCATCCATGCTGATGTGGTTGGTTTTACCCTCCCTAACGTAAGGAAAAAGGGTCAGTTTTTGTCTCTGCTGTTAGCAGATGAGGCACTTAGCAATGAGGTTAACCAGTTCAACTTTGCTGAGCAAAAGCCAAAGTTGTTGAGAATCCTATAAATCCCATCTTCACCACCCTGGCCACTTATTAACCCAAAAAGCAAACAAAGCGCTGAGATAACTGGAAAGAATTACAAAGACTTAAAAAAAAAAAAAAAAAGTCATGTTGTCCACTTGATTACAGAAAGCCTGTTCTGCAAAGAGCGCTCTTGGTGACGATTCAGATGGGACACAGGTGTTCTTATACTCTGGGCCCATTCTGAGAAGACTATCCTTAAAGTGGGCTTAAATCTTGTTCCTAGTCCTCAAATACTTCTTCCAATTATCTGACCATTCCATCTAGACATCAGCCACTGTTCATGAATCGGTGTACAGTCACACTTCTTGCCATCTTTTTCCAAGCCCTCCAGATATATCATATTAGGACACAGCCAACAAGACACGACCACTTGCTTATTACAGTTCAAGGACACCCCGGAGATAGTGCAGAAGTTCATTTCTGGGTAGTACCATCATATTGTGCATACATACCTGCAAATCAGGTTTAGTAATTTACTTCCTCAGTCAACTCTGTCTCCGGGAACTTGACATGTGGCCACAGATACAGGCTGAGGCAGAGAGGGCTGGGCCACAGAAGATGCACTCAACATCCAAGCGCACGCGTGTGTGGAGTATGCAACCTTTCAGCAGGCCTGGGCCTATGAGCCCCCCAGGGCTGCGGGGCCGCGGGGCCGCGGTCTGTCCAAACCACCTGACTATTGTTTTGGGTGAGGGGTCCCCTCGCAATATGATCTGATACTTGGGACGGCAAATGAGAGGACGGTGAATCCGCATTTGGTCACGCGGCTTGTCTGGACACGGGCTTCTCCACGAACCAGTACTCCCAGGTGCCTCTCATTCTACGACCCACAGTTCTCGCCAATGAAGGCTGCCGTGTTCCTGTATCTGACTTCAAGATGAATAAAGGTCTCTGTGCAGGTGTGAGCGGAGACCACGCCAGATGCCTGGTTTGCCTCAAGAATTCCCGAGTGGAGCCTGGAAACAGGCCTCTCCTGAACTGGGTCATGCCGCTGGGTTTCATCTCCCCTCACTCCAAAGAGCAGCCACCCGCCAGCTTGCGCGGGATCCTGGGCGGGCGTGTTGGCATGCGCACGCGCTCTCCGATGGCCCCGCCCCCTAGCAACCACGCCAGCAACCAGGATTCCCAAATGCCTCTTCCGGGAGGTTCCAGGCTATCCCCTTCCCGTCGTAACCTGGCAAGACTTTTGAATTCCCTCCAGCTCTGCCTTCATGGGGAACACGTGACATTAGGTAGGGTAGGGGTTGGCATTAGTTAGATGCCTCCGATACCTCATAAACCCCTACAGTGACCTGGCGCTTCCCTACCCTTCAACTGTTCCAAATCTCAGTTTCCCCGAGCTTCGAGGCATGGGCATGCGCAGAACGGGCCTTTCCCCTAGGCGTTGGGCTTCGGGGCTATGCAGGCTTGTGGGGCCTTGGCGTGTCCAAACCTCCTGTATTTTGTCCTGTGTGGCGGGGGTCCCCTGCAATACGATCTGAAATGGGGACTACCAAGGTGGCGACAATCAGTCTGCTTTGGAACCTTCATGCAAACTACACAAAAGATATAAAATAAGACAGGTACAAGCATCTGAAATATCTGAAACAACAGTAAGGGCTGTAAAAATGGGAATACCGAAGCTAGTGACATCTCATTTCTCCATCTCATTACATGTGTCTACAGAGTGAGAAGAAAATATAGGAGGTAGTGTCACATAGTGGTTAGGATTGTGAGCTCTGGAGACAGAGAATACCAGTCCAAACACTTAATAACTGAGTGATGGGTCAGCTAGTTTTTTGGGCCTCATGTTTAACTATAAAAATGGCAATACTTGAGGTATGTACCTCATAAGGTTGTGGTGAGGCTTAACTAACATAATATATATAAAACATTTAGAATAGTACACAGCATATGAAAAATCAGAGTAATGTTAGCTATCAAGATTTAGATTATAAAAAGAATCTTCCTTGGGATTCATGAGTATAAAAAAATACGAAATACAACGTAGGATGCAGATGATCTGGGGGAAGCAAAGAAGTGATAGATATAATTGTAAAGTTGAAAAAGCTGTAGAATAACTATATGAAAAGTATTAAACAATTTATATGCAGGTGAGAAAAAAGGGCTCCAACTGAGAGATAATCTCATTGGAGGACAGCACAAGAGGAAAACAAGTGCATGAAGGAAGGGAATATCATCCCAAAAATTTAATGGAAGGAAAGCACAAAATAGCAATAACTTTTATAGAAAGAGAAAACAAGAAAGAGGGATGAGGAAGAAACAGGAGAATTCAGAGGACAATTTAAAGGGTGAGAAGGAATAGGTGGCATCTACATTCAGTAGAAAGTTGGGGTGATGGGGATGGATGTGCTGTTAAATTGGATGTTGGGGCACCTGGGTGGCTCGGTCGGTTAAGCGTAGTACTCTAGATTTCTGCTCAGGTCATGATCTCATGGTTTGTGAGTTTGAGCCCCATATCCAGCTCTGGGCTGACAGCACAGAGCCTGCTTGGAATTCTGTCTCCCGTATTCCTTTCTCTCTGCCCCTTCCCAGCTCATTCCCTCTCTGTCTCAAAAATAAATAAACTTAAAAAAAAAAAAAAACAGGTTGGATGTTGATCACAGGAGCAGACATAAAAAGGCTCTACTCTGTAAATGATTAGAAGTAAAATACCTCACGAAGACAGGGACAAAGTTATTACTTCAGGAAATTTTTACGATTACCTACTGTGTGCTAGGTCCTATGCTAAATCCCAAGACTAAAGAGGTAAATAAAACATAATCCCTGCTTTCCAGAGTTCAAAGTGTAGTGGAGGAAAGACAAGAAAAGCAACCAATTATAGTGCAGAAGGAATAAGTAACTGTAGAGTTTAAAACGTGGTTCTTTAAGAGAATAAAGGAAAACTACAAAAGAAGGAAGTGTGGTTAAACTGGAAAGACTGAATATAGCTTCCAAGAGGTTATTTTCCTCATTCATTTATTCATTCATTCAATGTTTAGCAATCCCATGCAATAATTCCTGATAGCATCTCAAAGAATGAATAGTGACTGGTCAGGAAGGCAAAGCAGAAAAAAGAAAGGGAGTGGGGGCATACTTGGTATACAGCTGGAATACAATGTGGACAGAGGATACTCTCCAGCTCACTTCCTTAAAGAGAAAAGGAATTGCTTGAGGGAAAAATGATGGAAAGGGGGAGTTACATATACAATAAAGTAGGAATTACACTGTCCTTACATTCACATGGAAAATAATCGAGAAGCTGGAAAATAATGGAGTAGTATAGTTGCTGTATATTCTCCCTTTCCCTTTCTAGGACTCCACTCTTATCTCCTGGTTCTTGTCCCCAAAAGCTGGTTTTTATGCACTGCATCAATTATACTACTTGTCCTCTGGCTTCTTGAAGGTTTCAGCCAATAGCAATGAGTAGTACCAGGAAATAAAGATGGGGTTATTTATTCCCCCCAGCTTCCTCTCTGCCAGGCCCTGCTTTGACAATTACTATGTTCCTCTACCTAATACCACAGCTCCTTCTCACCAGTTCTGTCCCTCCGGATGATACATTTTTAGAAGAGAGATAAGAGAAGTGGCAAGGTCTTTAAATGAAAATTGACATCTTTCCCTCTGCCTCACTACACAATATATTGCAATTTAGAACATTCCAACCCAGGCCGCAATACTGTGAATCTCTATCCACGTTGAGGAGGACTTAAAAGAAGGCACTTTCACAGGCACATCAAATCTGGAAAACTTGAACATCTTGAAATAAATCCTTTAATATTTACCATGTGTTCACACTCGTTTAAAGTCTTAATATGATACCCATAGTTCATAAATCCAATTTGAAGACTGCTTTCTAGCTATATTAAATACTTATGGTTTATGAACATCATCATTCCTTCCCTAAAGCTATATAAAAGGGTATTAGCTGCTCTCTCTTCTTTAAAACCAGTTATTTCATCCTTTACCAAAAGATAGTAATTCCTGTTTCCTTCACCTCTAGTGGGCTTCCATCAACCATGTCCAAACCTAGTAAATATTCCCTTCCTTAAACTTTCTTCATTTCTGCATTTTGAGTATGCTATCTCTTTCCTGGCAGAAACATGACTAATAGAGCCAATGTAATGAAGTTTTATGAATCATGTCTTCATGCTTCTTTGCACCATTAACTGACCCCATGATTCAGGTAGTGGAATAATTTCATATATCCATTGGTTAATGTGGAAGACAAATATAGGTAGAAAAAAGAAGTTAATTAAACTCTTAACAGAAAAGATCATCTTAAAAACTATGAGTCTTCATTTCAAGAGCTAGAGAAAAGATTTTCTTGAATTCCAAATGATTGACTTCTCATATTGAGAACCAAAGCCAAGAGAACTATAAATATGGGCTAGTAACATAAACCATAAAATAGGAAAAGATTCAATATTATGAGAATAGGGTTTTGTTTTGTTTTGTTTTTGTTTTTGTTTGCCAATGTGGAGTAGGGACGCTTTTTCAATTATAAAAGGAGGAGGTGGTATTTTGGAGAGAAATGTCTGAAAAAAAGTAGAAAAAATAAGCATAGACGCAAATGTGAAATCCTGTTTTCCGTTCTCCATTGGATTGAGATCCTCAGGATCAGCTGAAAGGAATTCCACATAGATTTGGGTGAATCTGAGAATAGATAAACTTATTCTTCACCTTGTGTGCTCTAAGGCTTTCTTGTGCCTCAGAGGAATACACATCTAAATAGTACCCAGGCAAGGGCTGAGTGGGTGACCTAGGCAAACGGTCCAGAGGCAAATTCCTGGAGTCCTTTATACACCACAGCAGTGATGGAAAACATTAGACAGAGTCCCAGCAGGAGGAGAAGTATGACTAAGAAAGAATAAGGAAGACAAAGAAGATACAAATTACAGGGATATCTTTAGTATTATCTGATAGCTCAGGATGATAGGGATCAGGTGTGATGCTCTTTCTCAACAGAAGCCAAAACCAAGACCCAAAGGGTATGACCACATGATAACTATCTCTTAGTGCCATAATGGTAAATGGCACATTAGACTCTAGGTATGTAACCAAGAAGTAAGAATGAGAAAGAGGAGGTGGGGACCTGGATTGGACTGGATATTTACCCAAAGTGATTGAATTCTAAAGCAGACATGACTGAGTTACTAGAATTGGCATATTTAAGTGTTCTACCATCAACAGAAATGGTAGTGCTTGATCTTTCTAATTGAGTTATATATAAATATTTGCATCTTCATACTTCTAAATATTGTGGATTGTCATAACTAGCAAAGATGTAGTGATGGACAGAATTCCAGAGCAAATCAAGCCCTTTATAGGCAAACAGAGCCATATTAGCATTCATACTCGTAGAAAGGTGACTGCTCTGGGTACACGTAGGGATATAGGGGATGTTGGAGAAACTTTACATGAAGAAGGGGAAATCATCTGGGTTTTTGAGAATAGAATGGATTGCAACTAGAAATGAGTTAACTATAAGAAGAAACAACTGGATCATTAATTCTCCATCTTTTATTTTTGGTCAGAAAACAATGTTAAAGGAGGGATTGATGAACAGAAAGAAATCACATAGCGCGTCACCAAGGTAATTGGATTCTGCAGCCCATCTAAGTTGAATCCAAAGGTGAACCACAAGTATCTAAAATTTCTGCCAATCCTGTCCCTACACAAATAATGAATATAACAAAGAGATGGCACCTCAGAGAATAGTGACTTGAGATAATCACAGTAAATTCAATCTATTTACAGCTTCAGCCTAGTTCCAGCTCAACATAGCCTGGAAGGAATCTGCATAAACAGCCCTGAAACAAGCTGCTAGACACAGGAAAGGGCTTGCACCCTCTGAGAAATAAACAAAACATATACATTTAGTCTCCAAGATTCTTTTATAAATAATTCTCAGAATACAATAAAATACATTAAAAACATAAAGAAAGTGGAAAGTGTGACTCAGAATCAAGAGAAGGAGTCAATAGAAGCAAACTTGCAAATAGGCAAGTTACTGACATTAGCAGACAAGGAATTTAATACAGTTACTAACAATATATTAAAATATTTAAAGGGAAACATGGATGTAATTTGTAAAGAGATGGGACACTTTAAGAAAAAAAATAGGAACTCTAAAATAGAACTAGGTAGACATTTTAGATCTTAAAACTCAGTAACTGAAATAAAAATTTTAATGGATTGTTTTCCTTGCAATGCCCAATCTGTTTTTAAGTCATGATCCAGTGATAGCTGAGTAAAGTGAGGTTAAAACCAAAATAAAATATCAGAAAAACTAAAATTAGAAAGACTTACGTGTACTGAAGACATTGGAAAGAAAAGTGGTTCTCATACATAGCTGGTAGGAGTACAAGTGAAATAGGAAATCACTCTGAACAACCCGTTGCACATAGTAATAAGATTAAATATAACCTATTCTATACTCTAGCAATTTTATTCTTTGGATTACATGGCGAAGGGAAACAAGGGCACATACACACAAAAAGGATTTATTCATGATAGCCCCAAACTGAAAACAAACATCCACCCATAGTATAATTGATTAAGAGTGTGGCATACTCAGTCAATAGAATACAGCAAAGAAAAAGAAAATTACTGCTACATGTAACTACATGGGTAAATCAGAGAAACGTTACACTGAACGAAACAAACAGGACTCAAAGATGTACCTACTGTATGCTTCTGTTTATATGAAATTCAGAAAGGGAACAAAACTAATTTATGGTGGCAGAGTTTAGGATGGTGGTTACGTCTGGGTGCACAGTTATTTACTAGAAAGCTTTAGGGAAAAACTACTGGGGAAAAGGGATATGTTTTGATCTGGGTGGAATTAATATGTTTACATATGAAAATTCATCGAGTTGTACTAAGATTTGTGCATTTTATTGAATTCACATGATACTGCAATAAATAAAAGGAGGACACACTTTAGCATCGGCTATTACAGCAAAGGAGACATTTTGAGAATTTCAGGATGACACAGCTAAATAAAAAAAATAAAGTAGCAAAATAATAAATAGGATACGCTTAGAAATTGTCAGAATGTAGGACAATATCTATTAAGCGGCTACTGGTACCATATTTTGGGGGGTCTCTTATGTGAAATAGTTTACACACTCTCAAATCTTGGTGCCTGTATTACAGTCCTTGGTGTTCCATCTCCTGGCCAAGAGACCTGGGCAGAGTAACTTAATCTCTGTGTTTCTGCACCCTCATTTGTAAAATAGAGACAATCATAATACTTCTCATAAGGTTATTATAGAACAAAATGAGAAAATGTCTATAATCAGTAGAGTACTAGAAAATGACTAGACATCAATAAACTTATTATTTTTATTATTATTTGCAGTGTTATCTAAACCTGTATCCTTTTCAGATATAAATATTGGTTAAGAACAACCCATGTATCTTTTTCAAAGAAGGTCATAAATACCGGATAAGGAATTCTTTCATGATAAAATATTTCTGAGGATTTATTCTAAAAAGTAAGAAAAGATATGTAGGAAGGCAAACTCATTCAAACAGAAAGATCTAGGGAAGGGAGAGCACTTTACACTCTTATACGCATGCATGGAGAGACAATTTTATAGACAATATGTTGAAAATTTTCACAAAATTGAAGATAAAGGTCATAGACTTTAACATTTGGTCGTGAAAAATAATTCTAAATGCATGTTTATTCTTGTCGTTATCTAGCCCTTGTTTACAGAATAAATTCCAAAGTCCTTAGTATGACACTAAAGGTCTTTGGCCTTTTGTGGAGAAGATGATGCCTGCCTTCTCTCTTTTGTCCAGAAGGGTAATTTGCAGACTCTGTTGACTCTCCAGTGCATTCCTCTACCATGGCATTCCATGTGTTTTGCAATGGCTCTTCTTCCTCTTTTGCTAGGCTATAATTTCCTTAAGGGCAACAGCCCTAAGAAATTAGCCCCAGAAATTAGCGCCGTGGTCATACGGAGAGGAATATAGTGGGCACACCAAAACTATTTACAGTATGAATAACTATTTAAAAGTTTAGAATTAGTAAGAGAAAGTGGGAAGGGGAAAGTCAGAGAACACACACAGCTATCTAAAGTTATCAGAAACATTTATTCTTTACATCAACGTATAATGTGACGAGCAGGAGAGCCAGCGTCTGCCTAAGGGGAGAATGCTGAGAAATAAAGATAAAAATAAACAACTTCTTTATGTATCATTTTCAGAGCAATAAGCAGTTATTTGGAGCCATTCATCAACAATGACTTAAGGGAGGAAAAACGATGATGATGATGATGATTTACTACAATGGAAAAAAAGAAAGGAAATAATTTTGAAAATCCCATTATTGAAAATTAAAAGTTTCCATGAATATTGAAATGTATGGAAATCAAAACTGTTCTGAATGATAAAAAAAAATCCCAGGGGCGCCTGGGTGGCTCAGTCGGTTGAGCGTCCGACTGCGGCTCGGGTCACGATCTCTCAGTCCGTGGGTTCGAGCCCCGCGTCGGGCTCTGGGCTGATGGCTCAGAGCCTGGAGCCTGCTTCCGATTCTGTGTCTCCCTCTCTCTCTGCCCCTCCCCCGTTCATGCTCTGTCTCTCTCTGTCTCAAAAATAAATAAATGTTAAAAAAAAAAAAATCCCAAACATAGGGTACAGAAGAGGGTGATAGATTGAAAGGAAACAAATCACAAGATTTGTTTGTATGTATTATCTATTGGATACATGTATGTATTATCTATTGGAGTATAAGTGATATGGTTTGGTTTGGTTGTAGGACAATTTTAAACATGAGATTTATCTATTATTATTTTATATAAAAAAGAGTTCCTCTTTATTTTTCAGGTTATCTTATGAACGGATAAACAAAAATGCTGGATTTACCTGTGTGAAAGTGCCACATTCTTCAGAGCACTTGAAAATGGCTGGAAAGGTAAAGCAAGTAAACACGCTCTTCTGAGATTTAAGTTTCCTATGTCTAACACTTTTCTCTAATCACGACTCTTGATTGACACATTCTCCCATCATGGCATTTGCAGCCTGCTAGAAATCCTTTGTCTCTGTGAGAGACTGACAGGCAATGTTATAAAAAAAAAGTGTGCTGTGAAGTGCTTTTTAAACCTATTTTCGATGAATACACCTGCCCTCTTCTTGGGAAAAAAAAAAAGTTCAACTCTTGCTCCTTTTCTTTACAGTTCAGTACATCGTTTTGTTTATTTCAATTTGTCTGATGATACTGAGATTGAAATTTCAAGCTTCAGAGATAGTTGGTGTTTCTTTCCCTAGCTTTAATCTGCAGTTTTTAGGGGAGGGGGATGATGAAATAAATTTCTATGCATACTGAGTGTATTGTAGATTTAAAAGGGCCACATGTTCTTTATAATTATTTCCAATCCTCCTTCCTGAGTGACTTCCTTGATGAGCAAACAGAATGTGGCAGATTTCTTTTTTTTTTTTTTTAATGTTCATTTACTTATTTTGAGAGAGAGAGAGAGAGAGAGAGAGAGAGCCTGAGCGGGGGAGGGAGACAGAATCCCAAGCAGGTCCTGCACTTTCAGCACAGAGCCTGATGCAAGGCTCAAACCCACGAACTGTGAGATCATGACCTGAGCCAAAATCAAGAGTCGGATATTTAAGCAACTGAGCCACCCAGGCACCCAAGTGTGGCCGATTTCTAAAGGTAGGTTACAGGAAGATTTCCAGACTCTGTCTTGGTCTCCTGGAACACTTGTTCTTCGACCCCCAAGCTGCCTCATAAGAAGCTAACAATCCTGGGGCAACCATGTTTCTGAAGCCCTAGTCACATGAAGAGGGCTCTGGAGGATGGGACACCATGTGGAGAGAAACAGCCAAGAGCAGCACAGCTCCAGAAATGGCAGTGAAGACTCCATCCTGGACGTGGACCCTCCTGCCCCAGCCATCCCAGCAGATGCCATGGGAATCCTCTGAGCCCTTCCTGTATTCCTGACCCACAACATTATGAGCAATAAAAAATGTTTGCTTTAAGCCACTAAAGCTTTTGGGAGTAGTTGATTATGTAACAAGAGTTAACCAGAACAAACGGGAATCTACTGAAAACTTCTCAAAATTTTTTTTTATGTTTATTCATTTTTGAAAGACAGAGAGAGAGAACACAAGCAGGGGAGGGGCGGAGAGAGCGACAGAATCTGAAGCAGGCTCCAGGCTCTGAGCTGTCAGCACAGAGCCAGATGCGGGGCTCAAACTCACCAACAGTGAGATCATGACCTGAGCCAAAGCTGAACACTCAACCAACTGAGCCACCCAGGTGACCCTCTACTGAAAACTTCTTATAGATTTGTAACATCAACTCTGCCTTC
Organism: Panthera uncia; assembly: GCF_023721935.1. Taxonomy (NCBI): domain Eukaryota; kingdom Metazoa; phylum Chordata; class Mammalia; order Carnivora; family Felidae; genus Panthera; species Panthera uncia. Next base: position 23,904,232 of record NW_026057577.1, on the reverse strand, counting down.
TATTTGAGTTTCAGTAGAGCATTTGGATAAATAATGAAGTAATGATTAAATTATAAAGGCTGGAAAAGTTGTCCAATTTGCATATAATAAGGTTACTCAGAGAATGTTAAACTAAAATACACCTTTTGAGTACAGAAATAATAGTATTAACAAAAAATTGATATTCTTCACACCTATCCTTAATTTTCACCTAAGCAGTGATAAAGTGTCAAAATTTCTACTACCTAAAAATTTCTGCAGAATGTTGTGTGCCTTTTTGACCTGGCTTAGAACTGATGAGAGAAGAGGATGCCAAGTTCATAAAAATGACAAATGCTTCTGTCATTAGCAGATGCATTCATCTCTGTCAGGACAAAACCTTTGATTTGAAAGATAAGTTAAATAAAATTCTAATGCTGAAATTCCATTCCAATTGAGAATAACCCTTTAATACCTAAACTTTCATTTGGGGTGAAATTGTTTTGTTTTGCTTTACTCATGAGTGTAGACACTTAACATAAAATAGTCACATTGCCACCTAAACAATAAAATCTCTACGAATGGTTCCAGATCTCAAAGTAAACCACGACAGAGGGAATCCCTGTTACAAATGAGCAGTATTTTTTCAGGAGCAAGTTTCTAAGTTTTCTAGGCAAAAACATTAAGTCACTCTTGATTTTTACCCCCTTTTTTTTTAATTTTTTTAACGTTTTTTTATTTATTTTTGGAGACAAAGAGACAGAGCATGAATGGGGGGGGGCAGGAACGGGAGGGGGACAC